>NW_028270139.1:180630285-180950285 GCF_037043375.1 Chiloscyllium plagiosum
TGTAGGGGAATGGGTGGGTTGCGCTTTGGAGGGTCGGTGTGGACTTGTTGGGCCGAAGGGCCTGTTTCCACACTGTAAGTAATCGAATCTAATCTAATCTAAACTGTGAGCTTGGGTGTGTTTTCTGTGAGTGTGAATGTGTCATTATTGAATGGGTGTGCAATCTGTGTGTGTGAGCTAGTGTGATTAGTGAATTGGTGTATTATTGGTGTGTGTGTGTGTGATTTGTGAATGGTGTGTGGGAGATTAGTGAATGGGTGTGTTATCTGTGAGTGGGTGTGGTTAGTAAATGGGTGTGTTTTCTGTGAGTGTGACTGTGTAATTAGTAATTGGGTGGATTGTCTGTGAGTGTGAGTGTGTGATTAGTGAATGGGTGTGTAATCTGTGAGTGTGAGTGTGTCATTAATGAATGGATGTATAATCTGTGAGTGAGAGTTTGTGTGATTATTGAACGGACGTGTTATCTGTGAGTGTGTGATTAGTGAGTGTGTGTGTGTTATTTGAGCGTGAGCTTATGTCATTAGTGAATGTGTGTGTTATCTGTGAGTGTCTGATTAGTGAATAAGTGTGTTGTGAGTGTGTGATTAGTGAATGGGTGTGTTATCTTTGAGTGAGTGTGTGTGAATAGTGAATGGGTGTGTTATCCGGGAGTGTGAGTGCATGATTAGTGAATGAGTGCATTATCCGGGAGTGTGAGTGTGTGATTAGTGAATGGGTGTGTTATCTGGGAGTGTGAGTGTGTGATTAGTGAATGGGTGTGTTATCCGGGAATGTGAGTGTGTGATTAGTGAATGGGTGTGTTATCTGTGAGTGCGTGTGTGCTATTAATGAATAGGTGTGTTATCTGTGAGTGAGAGTTTGTGTGATTATGGAACGGGCGTGTAATCTGTGAGTGTGTGATTAGTGAGTGTGTGTGTGTTATTTGAGCTTGAGCTTATGTCATTAGTGAATATGTGTGTTATCTGTGAGTGTATGATTAGTGAATAGGTGTGTTGTGAGTGTGTGATTAGTGAATGAGTGCATTATCCGGGAGTGTGAGTGTGTGATTAGTGAATGGGTGTGTTATCCAGGAATGTGAGTGTGTGATTAGTGAATGGGTGTGTAATCTGTGAGTGGGTGTGTGTTATTAATGAATGGGTGTGTTATCTGTGAGTGAGAGTTTGTGTGATTATGGAACGGGTGTGTTATCTGTGAGTGTGTGATTAGTGAATAGGTGCATTATCCGGGAGTGTGCGTGTGTGATTAGTGAATGGGTGTGTTATTTGTGTATCTGTGATTAGTGAATCGGTGTGTTATCTGGGAGTGTGCGTGTGTGATTAGTGAATGGGTGTGTTATCTTTGAGTGAGTGTGTGTGAATAGTGAATGGGTGTGTTATCCGGGAGTGTGAGTGCGTGATTAGTGAATGAGTGTGTTATCCGGGAGTGTGAGTGTGTGATTAGCGAATGGGTGTGTTATCCGGGAGTGAGTGTGTGTGAATAGTGAATGGGTGTGTTATCCGGGAGTGTGTGTGTGTGATTAGTGAATGGGTGTGTTATCCGGGAGTGTGTGTGTGTGATTAGTGAATGAGTGTGTTATCCGGGAGTGTGAGTGTGTGATTAGCGAATGGGTGTGTTATCCGGGAGTGAGTGTGTGTGAATAGTGAATGGGTGTGTTATCCGGGAGTGTGTGTGTGTGATTAGTGAATGGGTGTGTTATCCGGGAGTGTGAGTGTGTGATTAGTGAATGGGTGTGTTATCCGGGAGTGTGAGTGTGTGATTAGTGAATGGGTGTATTATCGGTGAGTGTGTGTGATTAGTGAATGGGTGTGTTGTCTGGAAGTGTGAGTCCGTGTGATTAATGAATTGGTGTATTATTGGTGAGTGTGTGTGTGTGATTTATGAATGAGTGTGTTATTTTGAGTGTGTGATTAGTGAATGGATATGTTATCTGTGAGTGGGTGTGATTAGTGAATGGGTGTGTTATCTGTGAGTGTGAGTATGTGATTAGTGAATGGGTGTGTTATCTGTGAGTGGGTGTGATTAGTGAATGAGTGTGTTATCTGGGAGTGTGAGTGTGAGTGTGTGATTAGTGAATGGGTGTGTTATCTGTGAGTGGGTGTGATTAGTGAATGAGTGTGTTATCTGGGAGTGTGAGTGTGTGATTAGTGAATGGGTGTGTTATCTGGGAGTGTGAGTGTGTGATTAGTGAATGGGTGTGTTATCTGTGAGTGGGTGTGATTAGTGAATGAGTGTGTTATCTGTGAGTGTGTCATTAGTGAATGGGTGTGTGATTTGTGAATGGGTGTGCTATTTGTGTTTCTGTGATTAGTGAATCGGTGTGTTATCTGGGAGTGTGAGTGTGTGATTAGTGAGTGTGTTATCTTTGAGTGTGAGCGTTTGATTAGTGAATGGGTGCATTATCTGTGAGTGTGAGTGTGTGTGTGATTAGTGAATGGGTGTGTTATCTGTGAGTGTGAGTGTATGATTAGTGAATGTGTGCGTTATCTGTGAGTGTGAGTGTGTGATTAGTTAATGGGTGTGTTGACTGGGAGTGTGAGTCTGTGTGATTAATGAATTGGTGTATTATTGGTGAGTGTGTGTGTGATTTATGAATGAGTGTGTTATTTTGAGTGTGTGTGTGATTAGTGAATGGGTGTATTATCGGCGAGTGTGTGTGATTTGTGAACGGGTTTGTTATTTTGAGTGTGTGATTAGTGAATGGATATGTTATCTGTGAGTGGGTGTGATTAGTGAATGAGTGTGTTATCTGTGAGAGTGAGTGTGTGATTAGTGAATGTGTGTGTTATCTGTGAGTGTGAGTGTGTGATTAGTGAGTGTTTGTATGATCTTTGAGTGTGAGTGTGTGATTAGTGAATGGGTGTGTTATCTGTGAGTGTGTTTGTGAGATTAATGAATGGGTGTGTTATCTGTGAGTGTGAGTGTGTCATTAGTGAATGGGTGTGTTATCTGTGAGTGCGTGTGTGTGATTAGTGAATGTGTGTGTTATCTGGGAGTGTGAGTGTGTGATTAGTGAGTGTTTGAATGATCTTTGAGTGTGAGTGTCTGATTAGTGAATGGGTGTGTTATCTGTGAGTATGAATGTGTGATTAGTGAATGGGTGTGTTATCTGTGAGTGCGTGTGTGTGATTAGTGAATGGGTGTGTTATCTGTATTATCCGTGAGTGTGTATGTGTGATTAGTGAACGGGTGTGTTGTTCGGGAGTGTGAGTCTGTGAGATTAGTGATTTGGTGTATTATCGGTGAGTGTGTGTGTGTGATTTGTGAACGGATTTGTTATTTTGAGTGTGTGATTAGTGAATGGATATGTTATCTGTGAGTGGGTGTGATTAGTGAATGAGTGTGTTATCTGTGAGTGTGAGTGTGTGATTAGTGAATGTGTGTGTTATCTGGGCGTGTGAGTGTGTGATTAGTGAGTGTTTGTATGATCTTTGAGTGTGAGTGTCTGATTAGTGAATGGATGTGTTATCTGTGAGTGCGTGTGTGTGATTTGTGAATGGGTGTGTTATCTGGGAGTGGGAGTGTGTGATTAGTGAATGGGTGTGTTCTCTGTGAGTGGGTGTGATGAGTGAATACGTGTGTTATCTGTGAGTGTGAATGTGTGATTAGTGATTGGGTGTGTTATCTGGGAGTGTGAGTGTGTGATTAGTGAGTGTTTGTATGATCTTTGAGTGTGAGTGTGTGATTAGTGAATGGGTGTGTTATCTGTGAGTGTGTTTGTGAGATTAATGAATGGGTGTGTTATCTGTGAGTGTGAGTGTGTCATTAGTGAATGGGTGTTTTATCTGTGAGTGCGTGTGTGTGATTCGTGAATGTGTGTGTTATCTTTGAGTGTGTGTGTGATTAGTGAATGCTTGTGTTATCTGTATTATCTGTGAGTGTGTGTGTGATTACTGAATGGGTGTGTTGTCTGGGAGTGTGAATGTGTGATTAGTGAGTGTTTGCGTTATCTTTGAGTGTGAGTGTGTGATTAGTGAATGGGTGTGTTATCCAGGAGTGTGAGTGTGTGATTATTGAATGGGTGTGTTGTCTGGGAGTGTGAGTGTGTGATTAGTGAATGGATGCATTATCTGTGAATGTGTGTGTGTGATTAGTGAATGGGTGTGTTATCTGTGAGTGTGTGTGTGTGTGATTAGTTAATGGGTGTGTTGTCTGGGAGTGTGAGTCCGTGTGATTAATGAATTGATGTATTATCGGTGAGTGTGTGTGTGTGATTTATGAATGAGTGTGTTATTTTGAGTGTGTGTGTGATTAGTGAATGGGTGTATTATCGGTGAGTGTGTGTGTGCTATTAATGAATAGGTGTGTTATCTGTGAGTGAGAGTTTGTGTGATTATGGAACGGGCGTGTAATCTGTGAGTGTGTGATTAGTGAGTGTGTGTGTGTTATTTGAGCTTGAGCTTATGTCATTAGTGAATATGTGTGTTATCTGTGAGTGTATGATTAGTGAATAGGTGTGTTGTGAGTGTGTGATTAGTGAATGAGTGCATTATCCGGGAGTGTGAGTGTGTGATTAGTGAATGGGTGTGTTATCCAGGAATGTGAGTGTGTGATTAGTGAATGGGTGTGTAATCTGTGAGTGGGTGTGTGTTATTAATGAATGGGTGTGTTATCTGTGAGTGAGAGTTTGTGTGATTATGGAACGGGTGTGTTATCTGTGAGTGTGTGATTAGTGAATAGGTGCATTATCCGGGAGTGTGCGTGTGTGATTAGTGAATGGGTGTGTTATTTGTGTATCTGTGATTAGTGAATCGGTGTGTTATCTGGGAGTGTGCGTGTGTGATTAGTGAATGGGTGTGTTATCTTTGAGTGAGTGTGTGTGAATAGTGAATGGGTGTGTTATCCGGGAGTGTGAGTGCGTGATTAGTGAATGAGTGTGTTATCCGGGAGTGTGAGTGTGTGATTAGCGAATGGGTGTGTTATCCGGGAGTGAGTGTGTGTGAATAGTGAATGGGTGTGTTATCCGGGAGTGTGTGTGTGTGATTAGTGAATGGGTGTGTTATCCGGGAGTGTGTGTGTGTGATTAGTGAATGAGTGTGTTATCCGGGAGTGTGAGTGTGTGATTAGCGAATGGGTGTGTTATCCGGGAGTGAGTGTGTGTGAATAGTGAATGGGTGTGTTATCCGGGAGTGTGTGTGTGTGATTAGTGAATGGGTGTGTTATCCGGGAGTGTGAGTGTGTGATTAGTGAATGGGTGTGTTATCCGGGAGTGTGAGTGTGTGATTAGTGAATGGGTGTATTATCGGTGAGTGTGTGTGATTAGTGAATGGGTGTGTTGTCTGGAAGTGTGAGTCCGTGTGATTAATGAATTGGTGTATTATTGGTGAGTGTGTGTGTGTGATTTATGAATGAGTGTGTTATTTTGAGTGTGTGATTAGTGAATGGATATGTTATCTGTGAGTGGGTGTGATTAGTGAATGGGTGTGTTATCTGTGAGTGTGAGTATGTGATTAGTGAATGGGTGTGTTATCTGTGAGTGGGTGTGATTAGTGAATGAGTGTGTTATCTGGGAGTGTGAGTGTGAGTGTGTGATTAGTGAATGGGTGTGTTATCTGTGAGTGGGTGTGATTAGTGAATGAGTGTGTTATCTGGGAGTGTGAGTGTGTGATTAGTGAATGGGTGTGTTATCTGGGAGTGTGAGTGTGTGATTAGTGAATGGGTGTGTTATCTGTGAGTGGGTGTGATTAGTGAATGAGTGTGTTATCTGTGAGTGTGTCATTAGTGAATGGGTGTGTGATTTGTGAATGGGTGTGCTATTTGTGTTTCTGTGATTAGTGAATCGGTGTGTTATCTGGGAGTGTGAGTGTGTGATTAGTGAGTGTGTTATCTTTGAGTGTGAGCGTTTGATTAGTGAATGGGTGCATTATCTGTGAGTGTGAGTGTGTGTGTGATTAGTGAATGGGTGTGTTATCTGTGAGTGTGAGTGTATGATTAGTGAATGTGTGCGTTATCTGTGAGTGTGAGTGTGTGATTAGTTAATGGGTGTGTTGACTGGGAGTGTGAGTCTGTGTGATTAATGAATTGGTGTATTATTGGTGAGTGTGTGTGTGATTTATGAATGAGTGTGTTATTTTGAGTGTGTGTGTGATTAGTGAATGGGTGTATTATCGGCGAGTGTGTGTGATTTGTGAACGGGTTTGTTATTTTGAGTGTGTGATTAGTGAATGGATATGTTATCTGTGAGTGGGTGTGATTAGTGAATGAGTGTGTTATCTGTGAGAGTGAGTGTGTGATTAGTGAATGTGTGTGTTATCTGTGAGTGTGAGTGTGTGATTAGTGAGTGTTTGTATGATCTTTGAGTGTGAGTGTGTGATTAGTGAATGGGTGTGTTATCTGTGAGTGTGTTTGTGAGATTAATGAATGGGTGTGTTATCTGTGAGTGTGAGTGTGTCATTAGTGAATGGGTGTGTTATCTGTGAGTGCGTGTGTGTGATTAGTGAATGTGTGTGTTATCTGGGAGTGTGAGTGTGTGATTAGTGAGTGTTTGAATGATCTTTGAGTGTGAGTGTCTGATTAGTGAATGGGTGTGTTATCTGTGAGTATGAATGTGTGATTAGTGAATGGGTGTGTTATCTGTGAGTGCGTGTGTGTGATTAGTGAATGGGTGTGTTATCTGTATTATCCGTGAGTGTGTATGTGTGATTAGTGAACGGGTGTATTGTTCGGGAGTGTGAGTCTGTGAGATTAGTGATTTGGTGTATTATCGGTGAGTGTGTGTGTGTGATTTGTGAACGGATTTGTTATTTTGAGTGTGTGATTAGTGAATGGATATGTTATCTGTGAGTGGGTGTGATTAGTGAATGAGTGTGTTATCTGTGAGTGTGAGTGTGTGATTAGTGAATGTGTGTGTTATCTGGGCGTGTGAGTGTGTGATTAGTGAGTGTTTGTATGATCTTTGAGTGTGAGTGTCTGATTAGTGAATGGATGTGTTATCTGTGAGTGCGTGTGTGTGATTTGTGAATGGGTGTGTTATCTGGGAGTGGGAGTGTGTGATTAGTGAATGGGTGTGTTCTCTGTGAGTGGGTGTGATGAGTGAATACGTGTGTTATCTGTGAGTGTGAATGTGTGATTAGTGATTGGGTGTGTTATCTGGGAGTGTGAGTGTGTGATTAGTGAGTGTTTGTATGATCTTTGAGTGTGAGTGTGTGATTAGTGAATGGGTGTGTTATCTGTGAGTGTGTTTGTGAGATTAATGAATGGGTGTGTTATCTGTGAGTGTGAGTGTGTCATTAGTGAATGGGTGTTTTATCTGTGAGTGCGTGTGTGTGATTCGTGAATGTGTGTGTTATCTTTGAGTGTGTGTGTGATTAGTGAATGCTTGTGTTATCTGTATTATCTGTGAGTGTGTGTGTGATTACTGAATGGGTGTGTTGTCTGGGAGTGTGAATGTGTGATTAGTGAGTGTTTGCGTTATCTTTGAGTGTGAGTGTGTGATTAGTGAATGGGTGTGTTATCCAGGAGTGTGAGTGTGTGATTATTGAATGGGTGTGTTGTCTGGGAGTGTGAGTGTGTGATTAGTGAATGGATGCATTATCTGTGAATGTGTGTGTGTGATTAGTGAATGGGTGTGTTATCTGTGAGTGTGTGTGTGTGTGATTAGTTAATGGGTGTGTTGTCTGGGAGTGTGAGTCCGTGTGATTAATGAATTGATGTATTATCGGTGAGTGTGTGTGTGTGATTTATGAATGAGTGTGTTATTTTGAGTGTGTGTGTGATTAGTGAATGGGTGTATTATCGGTGAGTGTGTGTGTGTGATTTGTGAACGGGTTTGTTATTTTGAGTGTGTGATTAGTGAATGGATATGTTATCTGTGAGTGGGTGTGATTAGTGAATGGGTGTGTTATCTGTGAGTGTGAGTGTGTGATTAGTGAATGTGTGTGTTATCTGGGCGTGTGAGTGTGTGATTAGTGAATGGGTGTGTTATCTGTGAGTGCGTGTGTGTGATTTGTGAATGGGTGTGTTATCTGGGAGTGTGAGTGTGTGATTAGTGAGTGTTTGTGTTATCTTTGAGTGTGAGTGTGTGATTAGTGAATGGGTGTGTTATCTGTATTATCTGTGAGTGTGTGTGTGATTACTGAATGGGTGTGTTATCTGGGCGTGTGAGTGTGTGATTAGTGAGTGTTTGTATGATCTTTGAGTGTGAGTGTCTGATTAGTGAATGGGTGTGTTATCTGTGAGTGCTTGTGTGTGATTAGTGAATGGGTGTGTTCTCTGTGAGTGTGTGTGTGAGATTAGTGAATGGGTGTGATATCTGTGAGTGTGTGTGTGTGAGATTAGTGAATGGGTGTATTATCTGTGAGTGGTTGTGTGTGAGATTAGTGAATGAGTGTGTTCTCTGTGAGTGTGTGTGTGAGATTAGTGAATGGGTGTGATATCTGTGAGTATCAGTGTGAGATTAGTGAATGGGTGTGTTATCTGTGAGTGTGACTTTATGTTATTAGTGAATGGGTGATATCTGTAAGCGTGTGATTAGTGAATGGGTGTGTTATCTGTGAGTGTGACCTTATGTTATTAGTGAATAGGTGATATCTGTAAGCGTGTGATTAGTGAATGGGTGTGTTATCTGTGAGTGTGAGTGTGTGATTAGTGAATGGATGTGTTATCTGTGAGTGTGAAAGTGTGAATTAATAAATGGGTGTGTTATCTGAGTGTGAGTTTATGTTCTTAGTGAATGGGTGATATCTGTAAGCGTGTGATTAGTGAATGGGTGATATCTGTGAGGTAAAAACAATGACTGCAGACGCTGGATCAGTGGTGCTGGAAGAGCACAGCAGTTCAGGCAGCATCGAGGAGCTTCAGCAAAATCGACGTTTCGGGCAAAAGCCCTTCATCAGGAATAAAGGCAGAGAGCCTGAAGCGTGGAGAGATAAGCTAGAGGAGGGTGGGGGTGGGGAGAAAGTAGCATAGAGTACAATGGGTGAGTGGGGGAGGGGATGAAGGTGATAGGTCAGGGAGGAGAGGGTGGGGTGGATAGGTGGAAAAGGAGCTAGGCAGGTAGGACAAGTCCGGACAAGTCATGGGGACAGTGCTGAGCTGGAACTGGGATGAGGTGGGGGAAGGGGAAATGAGGAAGCTGTTGAAATCCACATTGATGCCCTGGGGTTGAAGTGTTCCGAGGCGGAAGATGAGGCGTTCTTCCTCCAGGCGTCTGGTGGTGAGGGAGCGGCGGTGAAGGAGGCCCAGGACCTCCATATCTTCGGCAGAGTGGGAGGGGGAGTTGAAATGTTGAGCCACGGTGCGATTTGGTTGATTGGTGCGGGTGTCTCGGAGATGTTCCCTAAAGTGCTCTGCTAGGAGGCGCCCAGTCTCCCCAATGTAGAGGAGACCGCATCGGGAGCAACGGATACAATAAATGATATTAGTGGATGTGCAGGTAAAACTTTGATGGATGTGGAAGGCTCCTTTAGGGCCTTGGATAGAGGTGAGGGAGGAGGTGTGGGCACAGGTTTTACAGTTCCTGCGGTGGCAGGGGAAAGTGCCAGGATGGGAGGGTGGGTCGTAGGGGGGCGTGGACCTGACCAGGTAGTCACGGAGGGAACGGTCTTTGCGGAAGGCGGAGAGGGGTGGGGAGGGAAATATATCCCTGATGGTGGGGTCTGTTTGGAGGTGGCGGAAATGTCGGCGGATGATTTGGTTTATGCGGAGGTTGGTAGGGTGGAAGGTGAGCACCAGGGGCGTTCTGTCCTTGTTACGGTTGGAGGGGTTGGGTCTGAGGGCGGAGGTGCGGGATGTGGACGAGATGCGTTGGAGGGCATCTTTAACCACGTGGGAAGGGAAATTGCGGTCTCTAAAGAAGGAGGCCATCTGGTGTGTTCTGTGGTGGAACTGGTCCTCCTGGGAGCAGATACGGCGGAGGCGGAGGAATTGGGAATACGGGATGGCATTTTGGCAAGAGGTAGGGGGGGAAGAGGTGTAATCCAGGTAGCTGTGGGAGTCGGTGGGTTTGTAGAAAATGTCAGTGTCAAGTCGGTCGTCACTGATGGAGATGGAGAGGTCCAGGAAGGGGAGGGAGGTGTCAGAGATGGTCCAGGTAAATTTAAGGTCAGAGTGGAATGTGTTGGTGAAGTTGATGAATTGCTCAGCCTCCTCGCGGGAGCACGAGGTGGTGCCAATGCAGTCATCAATGTAGCGGAGGAAGAGGTGGGGAGTGGTGCCAGTGTAATTACGGAAGATCAACTGCTCTACGTAGCCAACAAAGAGACAGGCATAGCTGGGGCCCATACGTGTGCCCATGGCTACCCCTTTGGTCTGGAGGAAGTGGGAGGATTCAAAGGAGAAATTGTTAAGGGTGAGGACCAGTTCGGCCAAACGAATGAGAGTGTCGGTGGAGGGGTACTGTTGGGAACGTCTGGAGAGGAAAAAATGGAGGGCTTGGAAGCCCTGGTCATGGCGGATGGAGGTGTAGAGGGATTAGATATCCATGGTGAAGATGAGGCGTTGGGGGCCAGGGAAACGGAAGTCTTGGAGGAGGTGGAGGGCGTGGGTGGTGTCTCGAACGTATGTGGGGAGTTCCTGGACTAGGGGGGATAGGACAGTGTCGAGGTAGGTAGAGATGAGTTCAGTGGGGCAGGAGCATGCTGAGACAATGGGTCGGCCAGGGTGGTCAGGCTTGTGGATCTTGGGAAGGAGGTAGAACCGGGCAGTGCGGGGTTCCCGGACTATGAGGTTGGAAGCTGTGGGTGGGAGATCTCCTGAGGTGATGAGGTTCTGTATGGTCTGGGAGATGATGGTTTGGTGATGGGGGGTGGGGTCATGGTCGAGGGGGCAGTAGGAAGAGATGTCCTCGAGTTGGCGTTTGGCTTCAGTGGTGTAGAGGTCAGTGCGCCAGACTACCACTGCGCCCCCTTTATCCGCTGGCTTGATGGTGAGGTTGGGATTGGAGCAGAGGGATTGGAGGGCTGCGCGTTGTGAGGGTGAGAGGTTGGAGTGGGGGAGGGAGATAGACAGGTTGAGGCGGTTAATGTCCTGGCGACAGTTGGAAATGAAAAGGTCGAGGGCAGGTAATAGGCCAGCGCGGGGTGTCCAGGTGGATGCAGTGTGTTGGAGGTGAGCGGGAGTCCTGATTGTGAATGTAAGCTCGGAGGCGGAGGCGATGAAGAATTGTTCGATGTCACGGCGTGTATTAAATTCATTGATGCGTGGACAGAGGGGGATGAAGGTGAGTCTTTTGCTGAGGACTGATCGTTCGTCCTCAGTGAGGGGGAGGTCTGGAGGGATGGTGAAAACTCGGCAGGGCTGGGAGCTGGGATCTGGTGTGGGTGTAGAGCTGGGAGTGGGGTCGGAGCCAGTACCTGGAGTGGGTGTGATGGTGGGGGGAATGGGGGTAGAGTCATGAGCAGGGGTAGTGTTCCCCTCAGGGTTCTGGGGGGTGGGGATAGTGACAGTGGGGTCTGTGGGGGGCGTGTCAGCAGAATGCAGGTGAGTGGTGCTGGTGGGGGCGGAAGTGGTGGCAGACACGGCAGTAGGGGTGGCGGAAGTCACTGAGCGTGTGGCATCGGCGATGATGTGAGGGCCGGGAGTGGCTGTGGGAGTGGCCATGATGGGGGCAGAAGTGACATCATCAATCAGCGTGGGGGTGGTAGCTGCATCAGCCGCATGGCTAATGGCGTTTCCAAGGCCAGGGGAATCTTCTGGAATGTTCAAGGAGCGCTGGTTATGGAGCTGGGTAGATAAAAGTTTATTGTACTTACAGTTTTTGATGTTTGAGATGGAATTGAAATACTGTTTGTTGAGAGTATGGATTCTCCTGAGGATGTAGTACAGAGTGGGTCCTTTGCAATTCTGAGAGAGTGTGGCCCTCAGCTGAGGCAGGGCAGATTGTAGAGAGGTTAGGTGCCGGCGCATTGCTGCAAGCGTGGAGCGGAGGATCTTGATGGAGAACCGTTGCTGGTGTTTTTGAATCTGTAGTCTGTACTGTTTGTCCTGTTCGGGTCCGAACTCTGCTGGTTTAAAGGTGGTCCGGAGTCCGTGTGGGGTGAGTTGGTTACGGAGACAGGCACTGAGGAAGCAAATGTGGCTGTGATACCGAGTTTGTTTCAGGACATGGTTGAAGAGCTTCAGGGCTGAGGAAATGGACCTGGGAGTTGCAGTGAGAGAGAGACTCCCTGAGATTCTTGTAGAGAGAGGAGGAAAACTTCTTCAAGGCAGGCATCCTTGCAAGAGGATTCGCAGTAGGGTTAAAATCAACGAGGTAAAAACAATGACTGCAGATGCTGGAAACCAGATTCTGGATCAGTGTTATCTGTGAGTGTGAGTGTGTGATTAGTGAATGGGTGTGTTATCTGGCAGTGTGTGTTTGTGAGATTAATGAATGGGTGTGTTGTCTGTGAGTGTGAAAGTGTGAGATTAATAAATGGGTGTGTTATCTGAGTGTGAGCTTATGTTCTTAGTGAATGGGTGTGTTATCTGTGAGTGTGAGTTTGTGTGATTAGTGAATGGGTGTGTTATCTGTGAGTATGTGTTTGTGAGATTAATAAATGGGTGTGTTATCTGAGTGTGAGTTTATGTTCTTAGTGAATGGATGTGTTATCTGGCAGTGTGTGTTTGTGAGATTAATGAATGGGTGTGTTATCTGTGAGTGTGAAAGTGTGAGATTAATAAATGGGTGTGTTATCTGAGTGTGAGTTTATGTTCTTAGTGAATGGGTGTGTTATCTGTGAGTGTGAGTTTGTATGATAAGTGAATGGGTGTGTTATCTGGCAGTGTGTCTTTGTGAGATTAATGAATGAGTACGTTACATGTGAGTGTGAGTGTGTCATTAGTGAATAAGTGTGTTATCTGCGAGTGTGAATGTATGATAATTGAATGGGTATGTCATCTGTGAGTGTGTGTTTGTGTGATTAGTGAATGTGTGTGTTGTCTGTGAGTATCAGTGTATGAGGTTAGTGAAAAGGGTGTGTTACCTGTGAGTGTGAGTGTGTGATTAGTGAAAAGGGTGTGTTGTCTGTGAGTGAGAGTGTGTGATTAGTGAGTGGGCGTGTTATCTGTGCCCGAAACGTCGATTCTCCTGTTCCTTAGATGCTGCCTGACCTGCTGCGCTTTTCCAGCAACACATTTTCAGCTCTATATCTATCACCCCTCAATTTAAAGCTATGCCCCCTCGTGCTCGCCGACACCATACTTGGAAAAAGGCTCTCCCTGTCCACCCTCTCTAACCCTCTGATTATCTTATATGTCTCTATTAAGTCACCTCTCAACCTTCTTCTCTCTAACAAAAACAGCCTCAAGTCCCTCAGCCTTTCCTCGTAAGACCTTCCCTCCAGACCAGGCAACATCCTGGTAAATCTCCTCTGCACCCTTTCCAAAGCTCCCACATCCTTCTTATAATGCGGTGACCAGAACTGTACACAATATCCCAAGTGCGGCCGTACCAGAGTTTTGTACAGCTGTAGCATAACCTCATGGTTCCGGAACTCGATCCCTCTATTAATAAAAGCTAAAACACTGTGTGCCTTCTTAACAACCCTGTCAATCTGGGTGGCAACTTTCAAGGATCTGTGTACATGGACACCGAGATCTCTCTGCTCATCTACACTACCAAGAATCTTACCATTAGCCCAGAGCTTTGCATTCCGGTTACTCCGACCAAAGTGAATCACCTCACACTTGTCCACATTAAACTCCATTTGCCACCTCTCAGCCCAGCTCTGCATCCTATCTATGTCTCTCTGTAACCTACAACATCCTTCGTCACTATCCACAACTCCACCGACCTTAGTGTCGTCTGCAAATTTACTAACCCACCCTTCTACGCCCTCATCCAGGTTGTTTATAAAAATGACGAACAGCAGTGGACCCAACACTGACCCTTGCGGTACACCACTAGTAACTGGACTCCAGGATGAACATTTCCCATCAATCACCACCCTCTGTCTTCTTTCAGCAAGCCATTTACTGATCCAAACTGCTATATCTCCCTCAATCTCATTCTTCCGCATTTTGTACAATAGCCTACTGTGGGGAACCTTATCGAACGCCTCGCTGAAATCCATATACACCACATTAACCGGTTTACTCTCATCTACCTGTTTGGTCACTTTCTCAAAGAACTCAATAAGGTTTGTGAGGCACGACCTACCCTTCACAAAATCGTGCTATCCCTAATCAAAGTATTCTTTTCTAGATGATTATAAATCCTGTCTCTTATAACCTTTTCCAACACTTTACCAACAACTGAAGTAAGGCTCACTGGTCTATAATTACCAGGGTTGTCTCTACTCCCCTTCTTGAACAAGGGAACCACATTTGCTATCCTCCAGTCCTCAGGCACTATTCCTGTAGACAATGACGATTTAAAGATCAATGTCAAAGGCTCGGCAATCTCCTCCCTGGCTTCCCAGAGGATCCGAGGATAAATCCCATCCGGCCCAGGGGACTTATCTATTTTCACACTCTGCAGGATTTCTAATACCTCTTCCTTGTGTACCTCAATCCCACCCCCAGACTAGTATCCTGTATCTCAGTATTCTCCTCAACAACATTGTCGTTTTCTAGAGTGAATACTGTTGAAAAATATTCATTTAGTGCTTCCCCTATCTCCTCTGACTCCACACACAACTTCCCACTCTATCCTTGATTGGCCCTAACCTTACTCTCGTCATTCTTTTATACCTTAAATACCTGTAGATGAGTGCGTTATCTGTAACCGTGATTGCGTGATTAGTGAATGGGTGTGTTATCTGTGAGTGTGTGTTTGTGAGATTAATGAATGGGTTTGTTATCTGTGAGTGAGTGTGTGATTAGTTAGCGGGTGTGTTATCTTTGAGTGTGTGTGTTTGTGAGATTAGTGAATGGATGTGTTAACTGTGGGGGTGACGGTGTGATAATTGAATGATTGTATTATCTGCGAGTGTGAGTGTGTGATTAGTGAGTGGGTGTGTTATCTGGGAGTATGTGTTTGTGAGATTAATGAATGGTGTGTTATCTGTGA
The DNA here is from genome assembly GCF_037043375.1 of Chiloscyllium plagiosum. NCBI lineage: Eukaryota > Metazoa > Chordata > Chondrichthyes > Orectolobiformes > Hemiscylliidae > Chiloscyllium > Chiloscyllium plagiosum. The sequence continues at coordinate 180,645,212 of NW_028270139.1, forward strand.
GTATCTGCTAGTATAATTAGTGAATGAGTGCGTTATCTGTGAGTGTGAACATTTGATTAGTGAATGAGTGTGACTTTGTGTGATTAGTGAATGGGTGTGTTATGTGTGAGTCTGAGTGTGAGATTAATGAATGGGTGCAGTTCTGAATTGGTTAACTGAGATTTCCTCTGCATGGAAATGTTGGATTGATTCCCTCATGTGGTTTGCACCCCTCCCTCCCCCAGAGCAAGGCCCTGAACATCGCTGGTGGTGCTATCCTTGTGAATGATGTCATTGGCCTGTCCTGTCATCTCACTCTGACCTCTCAGTCGCTGATGTGGAGTATGATGCAAGATTTCGCTGTTGTGTTTCTGACATCTCTCCTCTTCCACCTCACTAAAGGTATGTGACTACCTTACCAAGCATTGGTATAGAAGCAGAGAGACACTGAACAGCAGCTGGCCATTCAGCCCCTCAGAGCCTCCTGCTTTCATGGCTAGTCTTGTATCTTGGGGAATGTAGCTACTCCATCTCACAACATCCACCTGAGGCTGAGAGACATATACCCATCATGGCACAGCTTAGAATTTCAGGATAATTCACTGAAATATCGAAATAAAAGTCTCCTGAATACAACTTACAAAATTAGTGGGAAGCCCCATCTGTGTCAGTGATGCCTTCAGGTAAGGAAACTGTCATTCTTACCTGGTCAGGTGTGTACGTGACTCCAGACCCATAGCATTGGGGTTCCCTCCCACCTGCCTTTGTGAACATAGAAGAATACAGCGCAGTACAGGCCCTTTGGCCCTCGATGTTGCGCCGATCCAAGCCCACCTAACCTATACTAACCCACTATCCTCCATATGCCTATCCAATGCCCGCTTAAATGCCCATAAAGAGGGAGAGTCCACCACTGCTGCTGGCAGGGCATTCCATGAACTTACGACTCGCTGAGTGAAGAACCTACCCCTAACTTCAGTCCTATATCTACCCCCCCTTAATTTAAAGCTATGCCCCCTTGTAATACCCGACTCCATACGCGGGAAAAGGTTCACACTGTCAACCCTGGTGCCCTGGGATCTGGTGCCCTGGGATCTGATGCTCTAGGATCTGGCACGCTGGGATCTGGTGCCCTTGGATTTGGTGCCTGGGATCTGGTGCCCCTGGGGCTGGTGCTTGGGGTCTGGTGCTCTGGGATCTGTTGCTCTGGGATCTGGTGCCCTGGGATCTGGTGCTTGGGATCTGGTGCCCTGAGATCTGGCACTCTGGGATCTGGTGCCCTGGGATTTGGTGCCTGGAAATTGGTGCCCTGGGATCTGGTGCTGTGGGATCTGTTGCTTGGGATCTGGTGCTCTGGGAGCTGGTGCCCTGGGATCTGGCACTCTGGGATCTGGTGCCCTGGGATTTGGTGCCCTGGGATTTGGTGCCCTGGGATCTGGTGCTGTGGGATCTGTTGCTTGGGATCTGGTGCTCTGGGATCTGGTGCCCTGGGATCTGGTGCTGAGGGATGTGGTGCTGTGGGATCTGGTGCCCTGGGATCTGGTGCTGTGGGATCTAGTGACTGGGATCTGGTGCTGTGGGATCTGGTGTCCTGGGATCTGGCGCCCTGGGATCTGGTGCTCTGGGATCTGCTGCCCTGGGATCTGGCGCTCTGGGGTCTGGTGCTCTGGGACCTGGTGTTTGGGATCTGGTGCTCTGGGATCAGTTGCTTGGGATCTGGTGCTGTGGGATCTGGTGCCTGGGATCTGGTGCTGTGGAATCTGTTGCTTGGGATCTGGTGCTCTAGGATCTGGTGCCCTGGGATCTGGTGCTTTGAGATCTGATGCCCTGGGATCTGGCGCTCTGGGATCTGTTTCTCTGTAATCTAGCACTCTGGGATATGGTGCACTAGGATCTGGTGATTGGGATCTGGTGCTGTGGGATCTGTTGCTTGAGATCTGGTACCCTGGGATCTGGTGCACTAGGATCTGGTTCTCTGGGATCTGGTGATGTGGGATCTGTCACTTGGGATCTGGTGCTCTGAGATCTGGTGTCCTGGGATCTAGTGCTCTGGGATCTGGCACTCTGGGATCTGGTGTCCTGGGATCTGGTGCTGTGGGATCTGTTGCTTGGAATGTGGTGCCCTGGGATCTGGTGCTCTAGGATATGCTGCCCTGGGATCTAGCACTCTGGGATATGGTGCACTAGGATCTGGTGATTGGGATCTGGTGCTGTGGGATCTGTTGCTTGAGATCTGGTACCCTGGGATCTGGTGCACTAGGATCTGGTGCTCTGGGATCTGGTGCACTGGGAACTGGTGCTTGGGATCTGGTGCCCTGGGATCCGGTGCTCTGGGATCTGGCAATCTGGGATCTGGTGCACTGGGATCTGGTGCCCTGGGATCTGACGCTCTGGGATCTGGTGCACTGGGATCTGGTGCCCTGGGATCTGGTGCTCTGGGATCTGACGCTTTGGGATCTGACGCTCTGGGATCTGGTGCCCTGGGATCTGGTGCCCTGGGATCTGACACTCTGGGATCTGGTGCTCTGGTATCTGGTGCCCTGGGATCTGGTTCCCTGGGATCTGGCGCTCTGGGACCTGGTGCCCTGGGACTTGGTGCCCTGGGATCTGGTGGCTGGGACCTGGTGCCCGGGGATCTGGTGCCCTGGGATCTGGTGCACTGGGACCTGGTGCCCTGGGATCTGGCGCTCTGGGACCTGGTGCCCTGGGACTTGGTGCCCTGGGATCTGGTGGCTGGGACCTGGTGCCCGGGGATCTGGTGCCCTGGGACCTGGTGCCCTGGGATCTGGTGCCCTGGGATCTGGTGCCTTGGGATCTGGTGCCCTGGGACCTGGTGCCCTGGGATCTGGTGCCCTGGGACCTGGTGCCCTGGGATCTGGTGCTCTGGGACCTGGTGCCCTGGGACCTGGTGCCCTGGGATCTGACTGTTGTCTTCCTTCCCCTAGGAGTGGATTACGGAGAGCTGCGTCTGTCTGGTGGGCGATTACCCAGTGAGGGCCGGGTGGAGATATATTACAATGGGGAATGGGGTACAGTCTGTGATGATAACTGGGATATCGCTGACGCTCACGTCGTGTGTCGCAGTCTGGGCTACATCAATGCAACCGAAGCAACCATCGGAGGCATCTTCGGATCAGGTACATCGACGGAGGGATCAGCAACTGGGAGACTCCGACCAACAATTCACTCTGTACTTCAACACCCACCCTCCCCCCGACCAATCAACACCCACCCTCCCCCCGACCAATCAACACCCACCCTCCCCCCGACCAATCAACACCCACCCTCCCACCGACCAATCAACACCCACCCTCCCCCGACCAATCAACACCCACCCTCCCACCGACCAATCAACACCCACCCTCCCCCCGACCAATCAACACCCACCCTCCCCCGACCAATCAACACCCACCCTCCCCCGACCAATCAACACCCACCCTCCCCCCGACCAATCAACACCCACCCTCCCCCCGACCAATCAACACCCACCCTCCCCCCGACCAATCAACACCCACCCTCCCCCCGACCAATCAACACCCACCCTCCCCCCGACCAATCAACACCCACCGTCCCCCCGACCAATCAACACCCACCCTCCCCCCGACCAATCAACACCCACCCTCCCCCCGACCAATCAACACCCACCCTCCCCCCGACCAATCAACACCCACTCTCCCCCCGACCAATCAACACCCACCCTCCCCCGACCAATCAACACCCACCCTCCCCCGACCAATCAACACCCACCCTCCCCCGACCAATCAACACCCACCCTCCCCCCGACCAATCAACACCCACCATGCCCCCGACCAATCAACACCCACCCTCCCCCCGACCAATCAACACCCACCCTCCCCCGACCAATCAACACCCACCCTCCCCCTGACCAATCAATACCCACCCTCCCCCGACCAATCAACACCCACCCTCCCCCTGACCAATCAACACCCACCCTCCCCCCGACCAATCAACACCCACCCTCCCCCCCGACCAATCAACACCCACCCTCCCCGCGACCAATCAACACCCACCTTCCCCCCGACCAATCAACACCCACCCTCCCCCCGACCAATCAACACCCACCATCCCCCCGACCAATCAACACCCACCCTCCCCCCGACTAATCAACACCCACCATCCCCCCGACCAATCAACACCCACCATCCCCCTGACCAATCAACACCCACCCTCCCCCGACCAATCAACACCCACCCTCCCCCTGACCAATCACCACCCACCCTCCCCCTGACCTGCCGTCTCTCTGACCCCGTCAGTGCCGGGGATATCTCAGTGTTCAGTGTGTTTCCGTGACAAGTGTGAACATCGAAACTGTTCCACCTCTCACCTTGAACTTGTGAACCTTAATAATGAGTTCCCCCACCCTGGGGAAAAGCTTGTCTCTATCCCCCCTGTCTATACCCTCCATGACTTTGTAAACCTCCATCAGGCCCCCCCCCAATCTCCTTTTTTCTAATGAAAACAATCCTAACGTACTCAACCTCTCCTCACAGCTCACACCTTCCATACCAGGCAACATCCTCGTAAACCCTCTCTGCACTCTCCCCAAAGCGTCCACATCCTTTTGGTAACGTGGTGACCAGAGCTGTACACCGTATTCTAAATGCGGCCGAACCAAGGTCCTGTACAATGTTAACATGACCCACCAACTCTTGTACTCAATACCCCGTGTGATGAAGGGAAGCATGCGGTATGCCTTCTTGACCACTCTACTGACCTGCGTTGTCACCTTCAGGAACAATGGACCTGAACACATCGATCTCTCTGTATATCAGGACTTTTCCGTTTACTGTCTACAGTAATTCACTCTGGAATTGGATCTTCCAAAATGCATCACCTCACATTTGTCTGGATTGAACGCCATCTGCCACGTCTCTGCCCAACTCTCCAGTCTATCTATATCCTCCTGGATTCTCTGACAGTCCCTTATGCTTTCTGCTTCTCCACCAATCTTCATGTCATCGGCAAACTTGCTGATCATACCAACAGTGCCCTCTTCCAGATCATTTATGTATATCACAAACAACAGTGGCCCCAGCACTGACCCCTGTGGAACACCACTGGTCACCTTTCTCCATTTCGAGATACTCCCTTCAACTACTACTCTCTGTCTCCTGTTGCTCGCTAGAGTTCTTTATCCACCTCGCTAGAACACCCTGTACACCATGTGACTTCACTTTCTCCATTAGTCTCCCGAGGGGAACCTTATCAAACACCTTACTATGACATCAATGTCCCTTCCCTCATCTATCAACTTTTCACCTCTTCTCAGTTGGTAAGACATGACCTTCCCTGCACAAAACCATGTTGCCTAAGGCAGCTGAGCCCATTTTCTTCCAAATGTAAATAGATCCTATATCTCGGTATCTTCTCCAGCATTGATGGGTCTCTCCCATTGATGTCAGGCTCGCCGGTATAAAATTACCTGGATTATCCCTGCTACCCTTCTTAAACAAGAGGACAACATTAGCAATTTTCTAATCATCTGGAACCTTGCCCGCGTTCAAGGATGCTGCAAAGATATCTGTTAAGGCGCCAGCTATTTCCTCTCTTGCTTCCCTCAGTAGCCTGGGATAGATCCCATCTGGACCTGGGGACTTTCAGAATATCCACCACTTCCTCCCTCCTTATGCCAACTTGACTTAGGGACAGATTTTTGTTTACTCTAACTTCAATATCAGCCATGTCCCTCTGCTCGGTGAATACCAACACAAAGTACTCATTAAGAATCTCATCCATTTTCTCTGACACTACGCATAACTTTCCTCCATTGTCCTTGAGTGGGCCAATTCTTTCTCTTGCTCCTTATATACGAATAAAAGACTTTGGGATTTTCCTTAAACCTGCTTGCTAAAGATATTTCATGACCCCTTTTAGCCCTCTTAATTCCTCGTTTCAGATTGGTCTTACTTTCCTGATGAAGAGCTTTTGCCTGAAACATTGATTTTCCTGCTCCTTGGATGCTGCCTGACCTGCTGTGCTTTTCCAGCACCACTCTGATCTAAACTCTAGTTTCTAGCATCTGCAGTCCTCACTTTCGCCTACTTTCCTGATATTCTTCCAAAGCTTCGTTTGTTTTCAGTCGCCTAGACCTTATGTTTGCTAGTCTCAAAATTTCACCTGTCATCCATGGTTCCCTAATCTTGTCATTTCTATCCCTCATTTTCACAGGAACATATCTCTCCTGAACTCTAATTAACCTCTCTTTAGAATATGGATTTCCTTCAAAATGGTGCTCCCAATCTACATTCCCCAGTTTCTGCTGAATGTTGTTCCTTCTGACCATTTATGTGGGAGATCCAGGACAGATTATTGGTTATTGACACATCTGGGAAGCTAACACTCTTGACCCTTTCCACTTCAGCTCCGTTGGTGTAGACAGGGGCATGACCTCCTTTCGTCCTACAGTCACTGATCAGTGGTTTTGTTTGCCGACATTGAGAGAGAGGTTGTTCTCATTGCACCATGTCACCAAACCCTCTACCTCCACCCTGTATTCTGACTCATCATTGTTAGATGGCCATCCTACCACAGTGATATCGTCAGCAAATTTGTAAACAGTGTTGGTTTGGAATTTGACTGCACAGCTGTGGGGAGTACAGGAGGGGGCTGGGAACACATCCTTGGGGGGCTCCAGTGTTGAGGGTCCTCGTGGAGGAGGTGCTGTTGTCTATCCTCACTGCCTGCGGTCTGTGGGGCAGGAAGCTGAGAATCCAGCTGCGGGGGGGGGGCGGAGCTGAGACCAAGGTCTCGGAGTTTTGAGATCAGTCTGGAGGGGATGATGGTGCTGCAGGTGGAACTGGAGTCAATGAGCAGGAATCTGGTGTTCTTGTTTCAAGGATGAGTGCAGGGTGAGGGAAACGGCATCCACTGGGGACCTGTTACAACAGTCGGTATATTGTAGGGGATCGAGGCAGGGGGAGACTGGAGTCAATGTGGACCATGACCAGTCTCTCAAAGCACTTCATGGAGGTCCAAGCCACTGGGTGGCAGTCAGTAAGGCACATTGCATGTGCTTCCTTAGGTACTGGGGTGATGGTGATTGTCTGGAAGCAGGGAGAGAGATGTTGAAGATGTCAGTGAATCCCTCTGCCAGCTGGTTCACACAGGATCTAAGTGCATGGTCGGAGGCTCCCTCTGGGCCTATCCCTTTCCTTGGGTTGATACTCAAGAAGGTTGATCTGATGTCTGCAGCGGTGATGGAGGGAGGGTGATACCTGCCAAACCCAGCATAGGAAGTGTTGTGAACATCGGGGCGGGATGTGTCTGTGTCTGCTATCTCACTCTGCTTCATGTTGTGTAGGCTTTGCTACAGGTGATGGTGTCCATCAGGTTGGTTTGGAACCCTACCCTGGCCCTGTACTGCCTCTTGGCATCTCTGACGGCTTTGTGGAGGTCATATCTGGGTCACCTGATTTGAATGCTACATGTCTGGTCTTCAGTAGGGAGTGGATTTCCTGGTTCATCCAAGGTTTCCAGTTGGGGAGCACCTGGATTGATTTTTCTGGCACTTGTTAATGAAGTCAGTTGAGTGTGGTGCAGTGCAGTATGGTGCGGTGTGGTGCAGTGCGTTGTGGTGCGGTGCAGTGTGGTGCGTTGTGGTGCGGTGCAGTGCGTTGTGGTGCGGTGTGGTGTGGCGCGGTGCTGTGCAATGCGGTGTGGTGCGCGGTGCGGTGCGTTGTGGTGCGGTGTGGTGTGTGGTGCGGTGTGGTGTGGCGCGGTGCTGTGCAATGTGGTGTGGTGCGCGGTGCGGTGCGTTGTGGTGCGGTGTGGTGTGGTGCGATGCATTGTGGTGCGGTGTGGTGTGGTGCGTTGCGATGCGGTGCATTGTGGTGTCGTGCGTGGCGCGGTGCGGTGCGGTGCGCGGTGCGTTGCAGTGTGGTGCGCGGTGCGGTGCGTTGTGGTGCGGTGCGGTGCAATGTGGTGTGGTGCGCGGTGCGTTGCGTTGCGTTGCAGTGTGGTGCGCGGTGCGGTGCGCTGCACGGTGCAGTGCCGTATGGTGCGGTGCGGTGTGCGGTGCCGTATGGTGCGGTGTGGTGTGCGGTGCGGTGCCGTATGGTGCGGTGCGGTGCGGTGTGGTGTGCGGTGTGGTGCGGTGCGCTGCACGGTGCAGTGCCGTATGGTGCGGTGTGGTGTGCGGTGCGGTGCCATATGGTGCGGTGCGGTGCCGTATGGTGCGGTGTGGTGTGCAGTGCGGTGCCATATGGTGCGGTGTGCGGTGCGGTGTGGTGGGGTGCGGTGTGGTGTGTGGTGCGGTGCGGTGTGGTGTGGTGTGGTGTGTGGTGCGGTGTGGTGTGGTGTGTGGTGCGGTGCGGTGTGGTGTGCGGTGTGGTGCGGTGTGGTGTGTGGTGCGGTGCGGTGTGGTGTGGTGTGGTGTGGTGCGGTGCGGTGTGGTGTGCGGTGTGGTGCGGTGCGGTGTGGTGGGGTGTGGTGCGGTGTGGTGTGCGGTGCGGTGTGGTGTGGTGCGGTGTGGTGTGTGGTGCGGTGCGGTGCGGTGTGTGGTGCGGTGCAGTGCACTTGTCTTGGTTGTTGAGTGAATATAGTCCCGTCCTCTGACTCCACGCAGCCACGGAGAAGCTCTTCTGTTTCCTCAGACCAACATTGTATGACGTTTTGAGAAGGATCCTCCCTTTTCAGTTTCTGCTTCTAAGTTGGGAGGAGGAACATGATGCTGTGACCTGACTTTCCGAAGGGTGTGCGGGGAATGGGACGGTAGGCATCTTTGTTACAAATCACACAACACCAGGTTACAGGCTAACGGGTTCATTTGGAAGCACTAGCTTTCGGAAGGACTGGACAATGAAGGGTATCCTTTCGGTTACAGCTGTGAATCATGGTATCTTTGCTGGTCGTGTGGCAGCGCTCCTTGCTGTGGGAAATGATTGGTGGTACGTTGACAGCACCCCCTGGAGGGTTGAAAATGTGTTGCTGGAAAAGCGCAGCATCTAAGGAGCAGGAGAATCGACGTATCAGGCATGAGCCCTTCCGAAATGTCGATTCTCCTGCTCCTTGGATGCTGCCTGACCTGCTGCGCTTTTCCAGCATCACATTTTCAGCTCTGATCTCCAGCATCTGCAGTCCCCACCTACCCCCTGGAGAGTGGCCTGTTTGAAGCCACTGGCCATGATGAATAAGATCTTGGGGAATTTCGTCTTCAGCGGTGATGTCAATTTTATCCAGGGCATTCTTCAGATCCACAAGTGGTGGCATGTACACTGCTGGCAGGATGGCAGGGCTGAACTCGTGGGACACTGAGAAGGGTTGGCATTTCACTGTAAGGGGAGCAACGGCTCACCAGGGCTTGTCATGTCTGAGCATCAGAAGCTGTTGATTTGCCTGACCCGTGGATGGCGTGCAGTTTGTGTGATATATGGACAACTCCTCAGCTTGCAAAACACAGTCAGGAATTGCAGAAGTGGGCCATGTCTCTGTGAATCAGAGGCTGCCAGTCTGAATGCATGCCTCCGAGTTTGGGACATTTCAACTCTGAGCAAAAGATTCCAACCGCCAATCCTATCCATGCATCTCACAATTTTATGGACTTCATTTAAGTCTCCCCTAAGCCTCCGTCACAACCTGAGTTTTTCCAGCCTCTCTTTGTCACTCATACCCTCTAATCCAGGCAGCATCCTGGGAAATCTCTTCTGCACCCTTCCTGTCATATGGCAACCAGAACTGAACACAATACTCTAGGTGTGGCCTAACCAAAGTCTGATAAAGCTACAACATGACATCCTGACTCCTGGACTCAATTCCCCGACCAAGCATGTCATCTCCTTCTTTACTATCCTATGGATCCCTCTGTATGTCAACGCAGTTCAGGGTCCTGTCATTAACTGTATACTTTTCTTAACATCTCATCTCCCAAGATGTGATCTCTTGACATGTGCAGCACCTCACACTTCCCCGCATTAAACTCCATCTGCCGTTTCCCCAACCGTATCTGCAACTGATCTCTATCCCACTGTATCCTTTCACAACTTTCTACACTATCCACAACTCCTCCTATCTCTGTATCGTCTGCAAACTTACTAACCCACCATCTACATTTCCATCCAAGTCATTGATATATATATATATCTCACAAACAGCAGAGGTCCCAGTACAACACCACTCCAGCCTGAAAACCCCCCTTCCACCATTACCCTCTGCCTTCTATGGACAGGTCAATTCAGGATCCACGCGGCCAAGTCACTGTGGACCCCATGCATCTTAATCTTCTGTATGAGCCTCCCATGAGGGACCTTGTCGAAATCTATGTGTGGATTTTAGAAACATCTGTGGCGATAAATTAGTTAACATTTTGGGTCTGCTTTTAGAATGGTGTTCTGAGGAAGGGACACTTAACCCAAAATGTTAACTCTGGTTTCTCTCTAAAGACGCTGAGATTTTGTTTCAGATTTCCAGCATCTGCAGCTCATACAGTCACAGAGATGTACAGCACGGAAACAGACCCTTCGGCCCAACCCGTCCATGCCGACCAGATATCCCAACCCAATCTAGTCCCACCTGCCAGCACCCGGCCCATATCCCTCCAAACCCTTCCTATTCATATACCCATCCAAATGCCTCTTAAATGGTGCAATTGTACCAGCCTCCACCACCTCCTCTGGCAGCTCATTCCATACACGTACCACCCTCTGTGTGAAATGTTGCCCCTTAGGTCTCTGTTATATCTTTCCCCTCTCACCCTAAACCTATGCCCTCTAGTTCTGGACTCCCCCACCCCAGGGAAAAGACTTTGTCTATTTATCCTATCCATGCCCCTCATAATTTTGTAAACCTCTATAAGGTCACCCCTCAGCCTCTGACACTCCAGGGAAAACAGCCCCAGCCTGTTCAGCCTCTCCCTGTAGCGCAGATCCTCCATCCCTGGCAACATCCTTGTAAATCTTTTCTGAACCCTTTCAAGTTTCACAACATCTTTCCAAAAGGAAGGAGACCAGAATTGCACGCAATATTCCAACAGTGGCCTAACCAATGTCCTGTACAGCCGCAACATGACCTCCCAACTCCTGTACTCAATACTCTGACCAATAAAGGAGTTAATACAGGAAAGTCCCAAGGTTTCATTGATATATAAACAGATCTGATGCTCATCACCTGGAGTGGGTGTTTTAATGAAATAGTTTCTGACGTGTTGCTGTGTGTAAGTGACGGCTGCTTCCTCCCCCAGGCTCGGGCTCCATCCTGTTGGACGATGTTCACTGCTCTGGGTTCGAACCGTCTCTCACCCAGTGTCAGACTGAAGGCTGGAACATTCACAACTGTCAGCACTCCGAGGATGCAGGCGTTCGCTGTGACCCACGTCAGTGCGGGGGGGGAGGGGGGGCTTGTGGGGGGGGGTCTGTGGGGGGGGGGCTGTGTGTGGGGGGGTCTGTGTGGGGGGGGCTGTGTGGGGAGGGCTGTGTGGGGGGGGGGACTGTGTGGGGGGGGCTGTGTGGGGGGGGACTGTGTGGGGGGGGCTGTGTGGGGGGGGCTGTGTGGGGGGGGCTGTGTGGGGGGGGCTGTGGGGGGGCTGTGTGTGGGGGGCTGTGCGGGGGGGGCTGTGTGGAGGGGGTCTGTGTGTGTGGGGGGGCTGTGTGGGGGGGGGCTGTGTGGGGGGGGCTGTGTGGGGGGGGCTGTGTGGAGGGGGTCTGTGTGTGTGGGGGGTCTGTGTGTGGGGGGTCTGTGTGGGGGGGGGCTGTGGGGGGGGGCTGTGTGTGGGGGGCTGTGTGTGGGGGGGCTGTGTGGGGGGGCTGTGTGGGGGGGCTGTGTGGGGGGGTCTGTGTGGAGGGGGTCTGTGTGTGTGGGGGGTCTGTGTGTGGGGGGTCTGTGTGGGGGGGGCTGTGGGGGGGGCTGTATGGGGGGGGCTGTGTGTGGGGGGCTGTGTGTGGGGGGGCTGTGTGGGGGGGGCTGTGTGGGGGGGCTGTGTGGGGAGGGGCTGTGTGGGGGGGGCTGTGTGTGGGGGGCTGTGTGTGGGGGGCTGTGTGTGGGGGGCTGTGCGGGGGGGCTGTGCGGGGGGGGCTGTGTGGGGGGGTCTGTGCGGGGGGGGTCGGTGTGGGGGGGTCTGTGTGTGGGGGGGTCTGTGTGGGGGGGTCTGTGTGGGGGGGGTCTGTGTGGGGGGGTCTGTGTGGGGGGGGGGTGTGGGGGGGGGCCTGTGTGGGAGGGTCTGTGTGGGGGTGCTGTGTGTGGGGGGGTCTGTGGGGGGGGTCTGTGTGGGGGGGGCTGTGTGGGGGGCGGTCTGTGTGGGGGGGGCTGTGTGGGGGGGGGCTGTGTGGTGGGGGTCTGTGTGTGGGGGGCTGTGTGGGGGGGTCTGTGTGGGGGGGTCTGTGTGGGGGGGGCTGTGGGGGGGCTGTGGGGGGGGGCTGTGTGGGGGGGGCTGTGTGGGGGGGGCTGTGTGGGGGGGCTGTGTGGGGAGGCTGTGTGTGGGGGTCTGTGTGGGAGAGTCTGTGTGGGGGGGGTCTGTGTGGGGGGGGTCTGTGGGGGGGTCTGTGTGGGGGGGTCTGTGTGTGGGGGGGTCTGTGTGGGGGGGGTCTGTGTGGGGGGATCTGTGTCGGGGGTCTGTGTGAGGGGGTCTGTGTGGGGGGGGTCTGTGTGGGGGGGTCTGTGTGTGGAGGGTCTGTGCAGGGGGGTCTGTGTGTGGAGGGGGGTGTGGGTGTGGGGGTGTGTGTGTGGGGGTGTGTGTGTGGGAGGGGTGTGTGTGGGGGTGTGTGTGTGTGGGAGGGGTGTGTGTGTGTGGGAGGTGTGTGTGTGTGTGGGGGGGTGTGTGTGTGGGGGGTGTGTGTGTGTGTAGGGGGGGGGTGTGTGTGGGGTGTGTGTGTGTGTGTGTGGGGGGGGGTGTGTGTGTGTGGGGGGGGGTGTGTGTGTGGGGTGTGTGTGTGTGTGGGGTGTGTGTGTGTGTGTGGGGGTGTGTGTGTGGGGGGGGTGTGTGTGTGGGGGGGGGGGTGTGTGTGTGGGTGGGTGTGTGTGTGTGGGGGGGGTGTGTGTGTGTGGGGGGGGTGTGTGTGTGTGGGGGGTGTGTGTGTGTGTGGGGGGGGTGTGTGTGTGTGGGGGGGTGTGTGTGTGGGGGGGTGTGTGTGTGGGGGGGGTGTGTGTGTGGGGATGTGTGTGTGTGTGTGGGGGGGGGTGTGTGTGTGTGGGGGGTGTGTGTGTGGGGGGGTGTGTGTGGGGGGTGTGTGTGTATATGGGGTGTGTGTGTGGGGGGGTGTGTGTGGGGGGTGTGTGTGTATATGGGGTGTGTGTGTAGGGGTGTGTGTGTGTGTGGTGGGGGTGTGTGTGTGGGGTGTGTGTGTGTGGGGTGTGTGTGTGTGGGGTGTGTGTGTGTGTGGGGTGTGTGTGTGGGGTGTGTGTGTGTGGGGTGTGTGTGTGTGTGTGGGGTGTGTGTGTGGGGTGTGTGTGTGGGGTGTGTGTGTGGGGTGTGTGTGTGTGGGGTGTGTGTGTGGGGTGTGTGTGTGGGGTGTGTGTGTGTGGGGTGTGTGTGTGTGGGGTGTGTGTGTGGGGTGTGTGTGTGTGGGGTGTGTGTGTGTGGGGTGTGTGTGTGGGGTGTGTGTGTGTGGGGTGTGTGTGTGGGGTGTGTGTGTGTGTGGGGTGTGTGTGTGGGGTGTGTGTGTGTGGGGGGGGTGTGTGTGTGTGGGGGGGTGTGTGTGTGTGGGGGGGGTGTGTGTGTGTGGGGGTGTGTGTGTGTGTGTGGGTGTGTGTGTGTATGAGGGGTGTGTGTGTGGGGGGTGTGTGTGTGGGGGGTGTGGCGTGTGTGTGGGGGGTGTGTGTGGGGGGTGTGTGTGTGTGGGTGGGGTGTGTGTGTGGGTGGGGTGTGTGTGTGTGGGTGGGGGGGGTGTGTGTGTGTGGGTGGGGGTGTGAGTGTGGGTGTGGGTGTGTGTGGGTGCGTGTGTGGGGATGGGGATGTATGTGGGGGTGTGTGTGGGGGGGGCTGTGTGGGGGGGGCTGTGTGGGGGGCGGTCTGTGTGGGGGGGGGCTGTGTGGGGGGGGCTGTGTGGAGGGGGTCTGTGTGTGGGGGGGGCTGTGTGGGGGGGGCTGTGGGGGGGGCTGTGTGGGGGGGGCTGTGTGGGGGGGCTGTGTGGGGAGGCTGTGTGTGGGGGTCTGTGTGGGAGAGTCTGTGTGGGGGGGTCTGTGTGGGGGGGGTCTGTGGGGGGGTTTGTGTGGGGGGGGTCTGTGTGTGGGGGGGTCTGTGTGGGGGGGGTCTGTGTCGGGGGTCTATGTGGGGGGGGTCTGTGTGGGGGGGGTCTGTGTGTGGAGGGTCTGTGCAGGGGGGTCTGTGTGTGGAGGGGGGTGTGGGTGTGGGGGTGTGTGTGTGTGGGGGGGTGTGTGTGTGTGGGGGTGTGTGTATGAGGGGTGTGTGTGTGTGGGTGTGTGTGTGTGTGGGGGGGGTGTGTGTGTGTGGGGGGGGTGTGTGTGTGTGGGGGGGGTGTGTGTGTGTGAGGGGGGTGTGTGTGTGGGGGGGCTGTGTGTGTGTGGGGGGGTGTGTGTGTGGGGGGTGTGTGTGTGTGGGGGGTGTGTGTGTGTGGGGGGGTGTGTGTGTGTGGGGGGGGTGTGTGTGTGGGGGGTGTGTGTGTGGGGGGTGTGTGTGTGTGGGGGGTGTGTGTGTGTGTGGGGGGGGTGTGTGTGTGTGTGGGGGGGGTGTGTGTGGGGGGTGTGTGTGTGTGGGGGGTGTGTGTGTGGGGGGTGTGTGTGTGTGGGGGGTGTGTGTGTGTGTGTGGGGGTGTGTGTGTGTGTGGGGGGGGTGTGTGTGTGGGGGGGTGTGTGTGTGGGGGGTGTGTGTGTATGAGGGGTGTGTGTGGGGGGGGTGTGTGGTGGGGGTGTGTGTGTGGGGGGTGTGTGTGTGGGGTGTGTGTGTGTGGGGTGTGTGTGTGGGGTGTGTGTGTGTGTGGGGTGTGTGTGTGTGGGGTGTGTGTGTGTGGGGGGGGTGTGTGTGTGTGTGGGGTGTGTGTGTGGGGGGTGTGTGTGTGTGGGGTGTGTGTGTGGGGGGGTGTGTGTGTGGGGGGGGTGTGTGTGTGTGTGGGGGGGTGTGTGTGGGTGTGTGTGTGTATGAGGGGTGTGTGTGTGGGGGGGGTGTGTGTGGGGGGGGTGTGTGTGTGGGGGGTGTGGCGTGTGTGTGTGGGGTGTGTGTGGGGGGTGTGTGTGTGTGGGTGGGGTGTGTGTGTGGGTGGGGTGCGTGTGTGGGTGCGTGTGTGGGGATGGGGATGTATGTGGGGGTGTGTGTGGGGGGTGTGGGGGTGTGTGTGGGGGAGTGTGGGGGTGTGTGTGTGGGGGGTGTGTGTGTGGGGTGTGTGGGTGTGTGTGTGTGTGGGGTGTGTGTGTGCGGGGGGTGTGGGTGTGGGGTGTGTGTGGGTGGGGGTGTGTGTGGGGGTGTGTGTGTGTGGGGGTGTGTGTGGGGGTGTGTGTGTGGGGTGTGTGGGTGTGTGTGTGTGTGGGGTGTGTGTGTGTGCGGGGGGTGTGGGTGTGGGATGTATGTGGGGTGTGGGTGTGGGGTGTGTGTGGGGTGTGGGGGGGGTGTGTGTGTGTGGGGTGTGTGTGTGTGAGGGTGTGTGTGTGGGGTGTGTGTGTGTGGAGTGTGTGTGTGTGTGGGGGGTGTGTGTGTGTGGGGGGGGTGTGTGTGTGGGGGGGTGTTTGTGTGGGGGGGTGTTTGTGTGGGGGTTGGTGTGTGGGGTGTGGGGTGTGGGGTGTGTGTGGGGTGTGGGGTGTGTGTGAGGGGTGTGTGTGGGTGTGTGTGTGTGTGGGGGTGTGTGTGGGTGGGGGTGTGTGTGGGGGTGTGTGTGTGTGGGGGTGTGTGTGGGGGTGTGTGTGTGTGGGGGTGTGTGTGTGTGGGCGTGTGTGTGGGTGTGGGGTGTGTGTGGGGGTGTGGGGTGTGTGTGTGTGGGTGGGGTGTGTGTGTGTGTGTGGGGGTGTGTGTGGGTGTGTGTGTGTGTGGGTGTGGGGGTGTGTGTGGGGGTGTGTGTGGGGGTGTGTGTGTGGGGGTGTGTGTGTGGGGGTGTGTGTGGGGGTGTGTGTGTGTGTGGGTGCGTGTGTGAGTGCGTGTGTGGGGATGGGGATGTATGTGTGTGTGTGGGGGGTGTGGGGGCGTGTGTGTAGGGGGTGTGTGGGGGCGTGTGTGTGGGGGTTGTGTGTGGGTGTGTGTGTGTGTGTGTGTGGCGGGGGTGTGGAGGGTGTGTGTGTGGGTGTGTGTGTGGGGGTGTGTGTGTGGGGGGTGTGTGGGGGCGTGTGTGTGTGGATGTGTGTGTGTGTGTGGCGGGGGTGTGGAGGGTGTGTGTGTGGGTGTGTGTTTGTGTGGGGGGGGTGTGTGGGTGTGGGCGAGTGTGAGGGTGTGTGTGGGTGTGTGGGGTGGGTGTGTGTGGGGTGTGTGTGTGGGAGGGGAGGGGTGTGTGTGTGGGTGGGTGTGGGAGGGTGTCTGTGTGTGTGGGGGATGTGAGTGTGGGGGGGTTCGGTGTGGGAGGGGGGTGTCTGTGTGTGTATGTGGGGAGGTGTCTGTGTGTGTGAGGGGGGTGTCTGTGTGAGGGGGGTGTCTGTGTGTGTGGGAGGGGTTGTCTGTGTGTGAGAGGGGTGTCTCTGTGGGGAGTGTCTGTGTGTGGTCTGTGGGAGGGGGTGGTCTGTGTGGGAGGAGGGGTCTGTGTGTGGGAGGAGGGGTCTGTGTGTGGGTGGGTGGGTGTCTGTCTGTGTGGGAGGGGGGTGTCTGTGTGGGAGGGGGGTGTCTGTGTGGGAGGGGGTGTCTGTGTGTGTGTGGGAGGGGGGTGTCTGTGTGTGTGTGGGAGGGGGGTGTCTGTGTGTGTGGGAGGGGGGTGTCTGTGTGTGTGGGAGGGGGGTGTCTGTGTGTTGGAGGGGGGTGTCTATGTGGGGTGTCTGTGTGTGTGGGTGGGAGGGGGGTGTCTGTGTGGGGTGTCTGTGTGTGTGGGTGGGAGGGGGGTGTCTGTGTGGGGTGTGTGGGAGGGGGGTGTCTGTGTGAGGTGTGTGTGTGTGTGGGAGGGGGGTGTCTGTGTGAGGTGTGTGTGTGTGTGGGAGGGGGGTGTCTGTGTGGGGTGTGTGTGTGTGTGGGAGGGGGTGTCTGTGTGAGGTGTGTGTGTGTGTGGGAGGGGGGTGTCTGTGTGGGGTGTGTGTGTGTGTGGGAGGGGGGTGTCTGTGTGAGGTGTGTGTGTGTGTGTGGGAGGGGGGTGTCTGTGTGGGGTGTGTGTGTGTGTGGGAGGGGGGTGTCTGTGTGAGGTGTGTGTGTGTGTGGGAGGGGGGTGTCTGTGTGAGGTGTGTGTGTGTGTGTGGGAGGGGGGTGTCTGTGTGGGGTGTGTGTGTGTGTGGGAGGGGGGTGTCTGTGTGAGGTGTGTGTGTGTGTGTGTGGGAGGGGGGTGTCTGTGTGGGGTGTGTGTGTGTGGGAGGGGGGTGTCTGTGTGAGGTGTGTGTGTGTGTGTGGGAGGGGGGTGTCTGTGTGAGGTGTGTGTGTGTGTGTGGGAGGGGGGTGTCTGTGTGGGGTGTGTGTGTGTGTGGGAGGGGGGTGTCTGTGTGTGTGTGTGTGTGTGTGTGTGGGAGGGGGGTGTCTGTGTGTTGGAGGGGGGTGTCTATGTGGGGTGTCTGTGTGTGTGGGTGGTGGGTGTAATGTCTTCCTGCCTTCATCCTGTGTGTGTATGTGTGTGTGGAGGGTGTGGGGGGTGGGGGCGAGGGTGTGTTGAGGTGTGGGCGGGTGAGTGTGTACGGAGTGTGAGTGGGGGGGGGTGTTGGGGTGTGGGAGGTGTGAGGGTGTGGGGGGTGTCAGTGTATGGGGGTGGGGTGTGGGTGTGAGTGGTGTGTGTGTGGGAGATGGGTGTGAGTGAGGGGTGTGGGGGGTGAGTGTGTATGGGGGTGTGGGGAGAGTATGGGGGAGGGTGAGAGTGGGGGGTGTGTGGGGGGTGGGTGTGAGTGAGAGGTGTGTGTGTGGGGGGTTGTGAGGGGGTGTGTGGGGGTGGGTGTGAGTGGGAGGGTGTGGGTGTGAGTGGAGGTGTGTGGATGTGACTGGGGTGGGGGGTGTGTTGGGGGTGGGTGTGAGTGGGGGTGTATGTGGGGTGTGTGGGTATGAGTGGGGGGGTTAGATGGGGGTGGGTGTGAGTGGGGGGGGTTGTGTGGGGGTGTGTGGGGGGATGGGTGTGAATGAGGGGTATGTGGGGGGGTTGGTGTGTGAGGGGTCTGAGAGGGCGGGGGTGTGAGTGGGGGTTGTGTGAGTGTGGAGTGGGGGTATGTGAGTGGGGGTGTGTGAGGGGGGTGGGTGTGAGTGGGGGGCTGGGTGTGACTGGGGGTTGTGTGGGGGTGGGTGT
The DNA here is from genome assembly GCF_037043375.1 of Chiloscyllium plagiosum. Taxonomy (NCBI): domain Eukaryota; kingdom Metazoa; phylum Chordata; class Chondrichthyes; order Orectolobiformes; family Hemiscylliidae; genus Chiloscyllium; species Chiloscyllium plagiosum. The sequence continues at coordinate 180,663,475 of NW_028270139.1, forward strand.
GACTGGGGGTTGTGTGGGGGGGTGAGTGTGAGTGGGGGTGGTTGTGGGGGTGTGTGCGCGGGGTGGGTGTGAGTGGGGGGGGTGGGGTGTAGGTGTGAGGTGTTTGAGTGGGGGTGTGTGGATGTGAGTGGGGGTGTGTGTGGGGGTGGGTGTGAGTGGGGGGTGGGGGTGTGTGTGGGGGGTTGGGTGTGAGCGGGGGGGGTGGGGGGGTGGGTGTGAGTGGGGGTGGTTGTGGGGGTGTGTGCGCGGGGTGGGTGTGAGTGGGGGGGTGGGGTGTAGGTGTGAGGTGTTTGAGTGGGGGTGTGTGGATGTGAGTGGGGGTGTGTGTGGGGGTGGGTGTGAGTGGGGGGTGGGGGTGTGTGTGGGGGTTGGGTGTGAGTGGGGGGGTGGGAGTGGGTGTGAGGGGGGTTGGTGTGGGGGGGTGGGTGTGAGTGGGGGGGTGGGTGTGAGTGGGGGCGGGTGTGAGCGGGGGGGGTGGGGGGGTGGGGGGTGTCTGCTCCCTCCACACACAGTGCCCCCTCAAAGCTCCCTCAGTGCCCCCTCAGTATTTCCTCGACACACCACGAGCACTGATCTGGATGTGGTGACCAATTGTAATGTTTGTAAATGTTTTGAAGCCCCTCTGCCCAGTGGGAGGGTAAGATATGAGGGGCCTGCACGGAGACTTCCGGAGAAGCTTGAAGGGCCCGTTGAGTAGACCAGGGTATGGCAGCTGGGGTTGGGGAGTGGGGATATCCCCAGTGCATCGCTGTCAATCAGGCACTGCCCCCAGGTTTCAGAGGCACATAGTGTATGAAAGGGGACTCGACTGTGGGAGTGCAGACAGCTTGCTGCATTGGTATTGAACCTTGGTCAGGTTGGTCTGCAGCTTTGGGTGTTTATTGAGGCAGAGGGACAATGAGAGAGAGAGAGAGAGAGGGGGGGGGGGGGGGGGGGGGGGGGGCAGCGACGCTTCAATTGATTCAGCTCTGAGATGGCCAAATTCTCATCCGAGCAGAGACTGAGGGACCCTCAGTGTCACTGGGTCAGAATCCTGCCATCCCCTCCCTCAGGGCATTGTGGGTCTACCTACAGCACATGGACTGCAGTGGGTCAGGAAGGCAGCTCACCCCCACCTTCTCAAGGGGCAACTAGGGACGGGGTAATAAATACTGGGCCCAGCCAGTGATGCCCATGTCCCACGAATGAATCTCCCCGAGGACTGTGAAGAATAACAAGTGATCTCATTGAAATGTAAGCTGTGAGAGTGTATGACAGTGCAGATGGAGACAGGATAGGCTCCCTCGCTCAGGGTCATGGGCAGGATATTTCAGGCTGGGGTGAGGAGGGATTTGTTCAGTTGGTGGAAGTTGGGGTTTTTTTGGGTGGGTGGGTATGAATCTTTGGAATTCCCTATCCCCACAGGCTGGAGAAACTTTATCTTTGAGCAGGTTCAAGGTGGAAAAGGGTAGGTTTGTGGAGACTAATCATGCCAGAATCTACAAAGGGTTCGGGTTCTCATTAACTTTGATTTCTCTCCACAGACGCAGGACTTAGACACTTAATGGTAAGGTCCTAGGGAGTGTTTCTGAACAAAGAGACCTTGGAGTGCAGGTTCATAGCTCCTTGAAAGTGGAGTCGCAGGTAGATAGGATAGTGAAGAAGGAGTTTGGTATGCTTTCCTTTATTGGTCAGAGTATTGAGTACAGGAGTTGGGAGGTCATGTTGCGGTTGTACAGGACATTGGTGAGGCCACTGTTGGAATATTGCGTGCAATTCTGGTCTCCTTCCTATCAGAAAGATGTTGTGAAACTTGAAAGGGTTCAGAAAAGATTTACAAGGATGTTGCCAGGGTTGGAGGATCTGAGCTACAGGGAGAGGCTGAACAGGCTGGGGCTGTTTTCCCTGGAGCGTCAGAGGCTGAGGGGTGACCTTACAGAGGTTTACAAAACTATGAGGAGCATGGATAGGATAAATAGACAAAGTCTTTTCCCTGGGGTGGGGGAGTCCAGAACTAGAGGGCATAGGTTTAGGGTGAGAGGGGAAAGATTATAAAAGAGACCTAAGGGGCAACGTTTCCACACAGAAGGTGGTACGTGTATGGAATGAGCTGCCAGAGGATGTGGTGGAGGCTGGTACAATTGCAACATTTAAGAGGCATTTGGATGGGTATATGAATAGGAAGGGTTTGGAGGGATATGGGCCAGGTGCTGGCAGGTGGGACTAGATTGGGTTGGGATATCTGGTCGGCATGGACGGGTTGGACCGAAGGGTCTGTACATCTCTATGACTCTATGCTGCCAGACCTGTGGAGCTTTTCCAGCAATTTCTGTTGTTGTCTCTAGAAGGACAGGCCTGAGTCAGTTTATTAACAGCACTTTTGGTGCTGCCTGTTAACTTTGTACCCAGCTCCGAGCGCAGCACCTCAGTGCCCTCCTTACTGAAGTCAAAGTGGGCTCCTCTCTCTGACAGGTCACCCCCCACCCCCCCCAGGAGGCTGCAGTCACCCAGTCACCTTGGTCCTCTCTCTGACAGGTCACTCCCCACCCCCCCCCAGGAGGCTGCAGTCACCCAGTCACCTTGGTCCTCTCTCTGACAGGTCACTCCCCACCCCCCCCAGGAGGCTGCAGTCACCCAGTCACCTTGGTCCTCTCTCATTCCTGATGTGGCTGCCTTCCTCAGAACTCTCACTCCGAACACGGTCATAACCATTATCTTCTGCTGTTCTAGGACACGCTGGGGATCTGCCCAGTTACAGATTCGAGCAGATCTCCGAACTGCATGAGTCCCTGAATAAGTTATATCTCAGCCAGAAACACTGCCAGGTGAAGATCCTTGTGCTAACAGCGAGGAGGGGACCTGTTAAACTCCACCTGTGTGCACACAGATTAATCCTGTCCCTCAGCACAGATGGAAATCTCATCAGTGAGAACAAAACCAGTGGAATCCAAATCCTGGTGCAAGAAGACTGTCTGCCATATGTTGAAGACTTCATCAGGTATGACGCTCCTGTCAGCATCACCAGCAACTTCTCCCCGTTTCAGAATCTAACTGGAAAACAGACAAGGCTGGTTTTAAAATCAGGACGGGAGGTCAGTGGTCAGGGGACCTGGGGAAAAGAGACCACTGCCTACTCTGGGAGCAGCAGTGGGCCATTCGGCCCCTCCAGAGTATCCCAGCCCCTCAGTCAATAAGATCAACTCTACTTTCCTGCCTGGGATCCCTACATCCCTCGATTCCCCAAGATTCAATGATGGGGACCCCACAATCCCCTGGGTCAGAGAAGATTGATGCTCTCTGGGGAAAAGGCCCTCTCCTGATCTCAGTCAGAAACGGCCAGGCACCCAGCCTGACTCTGCGGGGGGGGCTGTGGTTTAAGATTCCCCGACCCAGGGAAACCATCTCAATGTCTACCCCACCAGGCCCCTTCACAATCTGCAGGTTTTAAAGAGATCAGCTCCATCTGTAAACACCAGAGAACACCCCCCCACTGTAACCGGCCCTCACTAGAGGAGAGAGAGAGAGAGCCCGAATCCCAGGGAATACCTTCACTTGGGAATGATTTATCCGTTCATTAGATGTGGAGAAACAAAGAGCAGGGTCCATTCCCCCAGGGACCGAGGGGAGATCTGTCCGTGGGAAATGATAACTAATTATTTCAGTATTTCTCCTTTACTCAGGAGGAGGGTGCAGGTACAGGAAGATGGGCTGTAAAGTCCTTGAGCAGATTGACAGAGGGAGTGAGGAGGTATTGAAGGGTTTGTTGGATTGAAAACAGGACAAACCCCCCAGGTCTGTCTGAATTGTATCCCAGGCTGCAGTGGGAGGGGAGAGGGGTAATTCCAGGAGCCCTGACCCAAATGTCTGGCCACAGGGAGGTGCCAGAGGACTGGAGAATAACCAATGTGGTTCCATTGTGGGAAAGATAGACCAGGAACAACCAATCAGGGAGTCTCACATCAGGGATAGGGAAACGATTGCAGAAAATAGTGAAGGAGAGAGGGAATCTCCATTTGGAGAGGCAGTATCTGGTCAGGGATGGTCAGTGTGGCTCTGTCAGCAGGAGCTCGTGTCTATCACATCTGCTGGACCTTTTCGAGGAGGTGCCAGGTGTATAGATGAAGGTAGTGCCGTTGATGTGGTTTCTATGGATTTCACCAAGGCCTTAGACAAAGCCCCATTCGGGAAACTGATAAAGAAGGTCAAAGCTCAGGGGATCCATGGAACTTGGTGAGATGGATCCAAAATGGTTTTAGTGAGAGGGGACAGAGTGTGATGGCAGAACGCTGTGTGTGTGACTGGTGCCCGGTGTGGATGGGTGTCCCACAGGGATCAGTGCGGGCTCCCTTATTGTTTGGAATATTCATTACCAATGGGGATGAGAATGGGAAGGGGGAGCTGCTAAGTCAGGTTCTGGGTGGGGTTACAAAGATCGGGAGGTTGACAGTGAGGAGGAAGGTGTTCGGTTCCAGGAGGATAGAGACAGGTTGGTCAGATGGACAGACCAATGGCAGGTGGAATGTAATCCTGATAACTGTGAGGTGGTGCTCTTTGGGAGAAGGAACAAGACAAGGGAGTCATCGCTGAATGGCAGGACCCGAGGAAGCTCAGAGGGCAGAGGGACCATGGGGAGATTGACCACAGATCCCTGAAGGTGGCAGGACTGGGTTAATCGGGTCATTCAGAAGGGGTATGGGACACTTACTGTTCTCAGTGAGAGATGGATGATCAGAGCAGGGCAGTGATGTTGGTGAGGCCACAGCTGGAGGACTGTGGGCAGTTCTGGTCCCCACGCGGTAGGGCGGATGGGATTGTACTGGAGGGGGTACAGAGGGAGATTCACCAGGATATTGTCTGGGATGGAACATTTCAGCGATGAAGGGAGGCTGGTGTTCTTTGGGGCAGAGATGGTTGGGGGGGGGGGGTAATAGAGGTGGATAAGATTGAGAAGCATGGACAGGGGGGATAGAAAGTAGCTGGTCCCCTTCATCAAAGGGTCAATACCAAGGGGACATAACTTCCCAAATCAACTTCCCAACTCGGTGAACATACCCACAACCATGACATTTTAAGGTGAAAAGCAGGAGGTTTAGAGGGGATTTGAGAAAAAAACACCCTTTGACCCAGAGAGTGGTGGGGTGTGGAGGGTACTGACTGGGAGGGGAGTTCAGGAGTGGGACCTCACAATGTTTAAAATGTAATTAGATCAACATTTGACGTGTCATAACATTCAAAGTTATGGGCTAAGTGCAGGGGAATGGGTATTTTTGGTATTCTAGCCTAGAAGGGCTGAAAGGCCTTTTCACACTGTACAATTCTATGACATTTGCCTTCCTCATTTATGAACTGTGATTGCTCCGACTACTCTGCAGATCTCACTACACAGCAACATTCACAGTTTTAAAGAGAGATTCTGCTGTTTTGTTCAGAAACGATTCCAATGGGGAACTAAGTGTAATTTGTGTATGACACAACTGGGTGGGACGGTGAGCTGTGAGCAGGAGGTACAGATAGCTCAGGGGGATCTGGACAGGCTGAGGGATATTAAATACATTAACTCATTGTTTCCTTTCTCTTTTCTCTCCACTTCCTCCTCAGGTATTTTTACACCAAGAAAATTGACATCAATCTGTCGTCAATCAAGTGCCTCCACAACATGGCGTCCAATTACGGTGTGACTGCGATTCGTGATTACTGCGACAAACTGTTCTACAAACTGCTGCCCCAGGACCCTTCCTTCAAACACCAGCTGGAGCTGTATAACTACGCTGAGACAGTGAGGGACTCTCTGCTGAAAGAGATTTGTATGGAGTATTTTGCTTGGAATTGTGAAACATTTATCAGGTCCCCCAGCTGGTATGAGGTGACCGGAGATCAACTGAACACTCTCCTACTCAGGTCAGACATTGTCATCTGGAATGAGCTGAGTTTGTTTAAAGCTGTTGAAACCTGGATCATTCACAAGAAGAAAACGGAACTGACGCACGAGCTGATGGATAAGATCCGCTTTCACATGATCCCACCGGAAGACCTGTCCCAGATTCAGCTCCAGTCTAAATTGTACGAGGAACATGATGGCTTCTTTCTCAAGAGATTTCTGAAAGCTTTTGAGTTTCATTCAGTATCAGTTGAGCAGCTTAACAAAGAAAGGCATTTCTCTGACCTCAGCTTAGAGCCCAGAATTTATATATCCTCCGGGTGGAGCGCTGCATTAGACATTGACCCAATTAGCAGCATGCGCTCCTCATCCTCCATGTACTATAACGGTTATCAGTATGTCCACCAGGTCAGCTTCACTCAGCCATCCTCTCCAACCATGACTTTTCAAACCCCCAGCTTCACAAGTGCCTTCTACCATTCGGACACTGTGTTATGGACAGCTCACTACCACACAAGTTCACAAAGCTGTAAAAGCAGTAAGGTGCGCTGTCCCTACAACATCTATCCCATTGCAACCTTAAATGTCAAGCATCAGAACAAAGAGAGCCCTGTTCACTATCAGAACAAAGTACTTCTTCTTTGTAACAACAATTATGTATCATATGTACATGACGTCAAGCAGGGCAATGCTATTCTCCCCTCCTTCAAAGGCCAGGGCCTCTTTTTCTTTGGCTGTGAATCTGGTTATTTCTCTACACTCAAGTTTGTTATCCGGCCAATGTACAGGTGAAACAAGCATTAGCACAGACACTGTTACACTCTGTACTCTGTACAATTCAGTCCACAGACCATTTCATATAACATATACACCAGGACAAGTCAGATCCCAGAATGAAATCTGGTTTAATAGATATTTATTGAAAAGTATACAATGATTTTTCACTGAAACATAAGCACAGCTATCACAGATAGTGGCATTCAGCTCATCAATTCTTCACTGACCCTCTGAACAGCATCCAACCCAGACCAATCTCCCTAATCCCTATAACCCTGCATTGCCCACAGCTAACCCACACATCCCTGAACACTATGGGGCAATTTGCAATGGCCAATCCACCCTAACCTGCACACCTTTGCACTGTATGCAAACCCATACAGACACGGGGAGAATGTACAAACTCCACACAGATGGTCTCCCAAGGCTGGAATCTAACCCGGATCCCTGGTGCTATGAGGCAGCAGTGCTAACCACTGAGCCACCGTAGCACACACATACCCACACCAAGGTGCTGACTCTGAAATGGTTGAGCAGTTAGTTGTATGAAATGCTTCTGTAAAGGAATGGAACTGGAATGGGGACAGACTGCAACGCTGGGAAACTCAGCTCCAGCGACTCTGCCAAGGTTACCTGGGGATGCAGCTTCTCTTACAGACAGGGTCTGGGAATATCTGATCATGGAATATCCCAGACCCCGCATCCCCATCCCTGGGTAGGCCCAGACCCACCGGCAGGACAGACCCAGCAGAGGGGGGGGCACAGTGGGATACAGTGGGGAGGGAGTTGCCCTGGGAATCCTCAACATTGACTCCGGACCCCATGAAATCACAGCTTCAGGTGAAACACGAGCAAGGAAACCCCCTGCTGATTACCACGTACCGCCCTCCCTCGGCTGATGAATCATTACCCCTCCAAGTTGAACAACACTCAGAGGAAGCACTGAGGGTGACAAGGGCACAGAATGTACTCTGGGTGGGGGATTTCAATGTCCCACCACCAAGAGTGGTTCGGCAGCAGCATTACTGATCAAGCTGGTCGGGTCCTAAAGGACACAAAACATAAGGATAAAGGAACCATGAAGTCATTCAGCCCATTTATTAATTAAGACTCAAATGTCTTCTCCCAACTCCATCCCCATGAGTATATCCCCCACTGGTAATCTATCAATCCCTAACTGAACCAGAGTTAAAGACTCAGCTTCCACAGTCCTCTGCAATCGAAGTTCACAACGTGCTGAATAAAACAAATGCTCCTCTCAGACCTACCTGGCATCTTCCCTTCAAATACCTTGTAAGTTTTAACAAGATCACCTCCGTCTTTGAGAGTCCAGTGAAACCAATCTCCATATTCCCAATCCCTCTCCAAGGGACAGTGTTGGGAACAAGGCTGGTGTATTCCCTCAACACCAATAATAGCTTCCCCGAACTGCACAGGGTCCATCCGCGAGGTTAGGAGTTACATAGACAGTACGGGGATGTGATGTGATGTCTCTGCAGCTTGATGAGGGGGTGAGGTCTTTGCATCAAGAATTTAGGGAGCTAGGCAACAGATTAAAAAGCAAAATCTCAAAATAATCTCTGGATTACTCCTTGTGCCACGTGCTGGTGAGACATGATCAAAGAGATGAGACCAGATGGATTCCAGCCTCAAGGGAGAGTTTCAGATTCCTGGTTACCATTTCTGGAGAAGGTGGGACATTTACAAATGGGACGGTTTATATCAGATGAGAGCAACATCCTTGTGGGGAGGTTTGTTAGTGCTTTAGGAGGCTTGGAGATTTTAACTAATTTCCCCAGGGGAGACAGTTTGTGGGCAAGGTACAACTGGGAGTAATGTGCAGACAAATCCGTCTGACAGGCAGAGTGCAGAGAGTCCACTTCACGATTAAGAAAATGTGGCGTGGCTGGATAGGATTTAGTTTAGTGTAAAGGACCTCGTAAAGACAATGATTGAGGGTGTTGATTAGTGAAGATTCCTGAAGAAGGGCTCATGCCCGAAACGTCGATTCTCCTGTTCCCTGGATGCTGCCTGACCTGCTGCGCTTTTCCAGCAACACATTTCCAGCTCTGATCTCCAGCATCTGCAGCCCTCACTTTCTCCTTGTTGATTAGTGAGCTTTTCTAATTCACTCGCGCAACATGGGCATTGCTCATTTATTTGCTGTCCCTAATTGCCCCTTGAGAAGGTGGGGGTGAGCTGCCTTCTTGACCCACTGCAGTCCATGTGCTGGGGGTAGACCTACAATGCCCTGAGGATTCCAGGATTCTGACCCAGCGACAGTGAAGAAACGGGATATATTTCCAAGTCAGGATGGTGAGGGGCTTGGAGGGGAACTTCCCATGTATTTGCTGCCCTTGTCCTCCCAGATGGAAGTAGCCGTGGGTTTGGAAGATGCTGGTGAGTTTCTGCAGTGCATCTTGTAGCTGGTACACACTGCTGCTACTGAGCATTGGCGTCGGAGGGAGGGGGTGTTTGTGGATGTGGGGCAAATCAAGCGGCTGCTTTGTCCTGGATGGTGTTGAGCTTCTTGAGTGTTGTTGGAGCTGTACCCATCCAGGGGCAAGTGGGGAGTATCCCCTCACCCTCCTGACTTGTGCCTTGTAGATGGTGGGACAGACTTTGGGGAGTCAGGAGGGGAGTTAGTCGCTGCAGTATCCCTAGTCTCTGAGCTGCTCTTGTAGCCTCTGTGTTGATGTGGTGAGTCTTGTTCAGTATCTGGTCAATGGTAACCCCCAGGATGTTGACAGTGGGGGATTCAGTGATGGTAATGCTCTTGAATGTCAAAGGGCCGTGGTTAGAGTCTCTTATTTGGGATGGTCATACCCTGGCATTTGTGTGGCACGGACGTTACTTGCCACATGTCAGCAAGTCCAGATCTTGTTGTATTTGAACACGGACTGCTTGAATATCTGAGGAGTGGTGAATGGTGCTGAACATTGTATACTCACCGGTGACCATTCCCCACGTCTGACCTTCTGATGGAGGGAAGGTCATTGATGAAGCAGCTGAAGATGGTTGGGCCTCGGACACTCCCCTGAGGGACTCCTGCAGAGATTCTCTGGAGCTGAGATGACTGACCCTCCAACAACTTTGAGAAAGTGTGGAGTGCAGATGCTAGAAGTCGAGAGAGTGTTGCTGGAAAAGCACAGCAGGTCAGGCAGCATCCGAGGAGCAGGAGAATCGACGTTTCAGACAAGAGCCCTTCATCAGGAATGAGGCTTGAAGGCTGGTGGGGGGGGGGGGGGGGGGGGTGAGGTGAGACATAAATGGGAGGGGGGTGGGGTTGGGGGGATGATAGCTGGGAATAAGATAGATGCAGGTGGGTGTAACGTGATAGGTCGGAGGGGAGGGTGGAGCAGAATAGTGAGAAGGAACGTGGATAGGTCATGAGGGCCAAGTTAGAGGGTTGGATTTGGGATGAGGTGGGGGGAGGGGAGATGAGGAAACCGGTGAAATCCACATTGTTTCCGTGTGGATGGAGGGTTCCGAGGCAGAAGATGAGGCGTTCTTCCTCCAGGCGTCGGGTGGTGGAGGAGGGCCAGGACCTGCATGTACTTGGCGGAGTGGGAGGGGGAGTTGAACTGTTTGGCCATGGGGTGGTGGTGTTGGTTGGTGTGGGTGTCCCAGAGATGTTTCCTGAAGGACTCTGTAAGTAGTTCTACTCAGCTAAAGTTCAAAGGGGAAGGTTCAAAGGAGATGTGAGGGAAGTTTTTTTAAACATGGAGAGAGGTAGGAGTCTAGAACATGTTGCTGGGGGGTGGGAGGTTGGGGGCAGATACAATAGGGACTTTTTAGGGACTTTTAGATAGGCACATTAAAATACTGGAATGGAGGAATATGAAGCAAAGGCAGGCAGAAGGGATTAGTTTAAGTTGGCATCATGTAATGCACAGCATGGTGGGCCGAAGGGCCTGTCCCTGTGCTGTACAGTTCTATGTAACTGCCAGACTGTTGTCAGGGCCCATTGCCTTTGCAGTAACCAGTGTCTCCAACTGTTTCTTGATATCACGTGGAGGGAATCGAATTGGCTGGAGACTGGTGTCTGTGACACTGGGGATCACTGGCAGGAACATCCACTCAGCACTTCTGACTGAAGGTGTTGGGAATGCATCAGCCTTATCTTTTGCCCTGATGTGCTGGGCTCTTCTGTCATTCATCCTATCTGTGCCCCTCATGATTTTATACACCTCAGTAACGCCATCCTTCATTCCCCTACGTTCCCGGAATAAGCTCCTATCGCAGGTCCGCCTCTCCCTATAACTCAGGCCTACAAGTCCTGGCAATATCCTTGTAAACCCTCTTTGCACTCTTTCCAGTTTAACTATGTCATTCCTATAACAGGGTGACCAAAACAGGACACAATACTCCAAGTGTGGCCTCACCAACGAATTATATAACAGTAACATAACGTCCCAACTCCTGAAGGCCCAGATGCTAAATGCCTTCTTCACCGCCCTATCTACCTGTGTTGCTGCTTTCAACGACCTATGTCCTTATATTCCGAGGTCGCTCTGTTCCACAGCACTCCTCAGGACCTTGCCATTTACTGGATAAGTCCTACCTTGGTTTGATTTTCCAAAGTGCAACACCTCAGACTTATCTATATTCAATTGCATTTCCCAATCCTCAGCTCACTTCCCTATCTGATCAAGATCCCTCGGTAAGTTTTGATAACCTCCCTCACTTTCAATGATATCTCCTCATCCACATGTAACTAACAAGGAAGAAAGATCCCAGCATTGACCGCTGTGGCACACCATTTCTCACAGGCCTCCAGTCCGAGAAACTTCACCCCCTGCTTCCTACCATCCAGTCAATTTTCAATCCAATTTGCTCGGTTCTCCCTGGATCCCATGTGACCTAACCTTCATGACTAACCTGCCAGGTGGGGCCTTATCAAAGGTCTTACTAAAGTCCATATAGACAACATCTACTGCCCTACCCTCACCTATCCTCTTGGTTACATCTTTGAAAAACTGGAAAAGATTTGTCAGACATGGCTCCTGGTGCAGAAATCCATGCTGACTATCCCCAGTCAGACCTTGACTATCCAAAACTTGTATGATCCTGTTCCTCAGTATCCTCTCCAACAACGTGCCTCCCACTGATATCAGGCTCACTGGCCTGGAGTTCCCTGGCTTGTCTTTGCTCCCTTTCTTAAACAATGGAACAACATTAACCACCTTCCAGGTATCCGGAACTTCACTGGTGGCGAAAGGTGTAGCAGAAATCTCTGTAACCGTCTCTGCAATTTCTTCCAATTGCAATTCTGTGATTTGTTTAATTATCTACCACTTGGCCAAGTTAACCAATCAGTTGTATCGATTGAATCATTGAACTTTACAGTAGGGAAAGAGGCCATTAGCCCCTCGTGTCTGTAATGCCTCACAAAAACCCACTCAGCTATAGCCCCATTCTCCATTCCTAATACTTCAACCGTTTCAAATATATCTCCAGATCTCTGTGCGTGGGAAATCATGTCTCACAAACTTGATTGAGTTTTTTGAGTAAGTAACAAAGAGGATTGATGAGGGCAGAGCAGTAGATGTGATCTATATGGACTTCAGTAAGGCGTTTGACAAGGTTCCCCATGGGAGACTGGTTAGCAAGGTTAGATCTCATGGAATACAGGGAGAACTAGCCATTTGGATACAGAACTGGCTCAAAGGTAGAAGACAGAGGGTGGTGGTGGAGGGTTGTTTTTCAGACTGGAGGCCTGTGACCAGTGGAGTGCCACAAGGATTGATGCTGGGTCCTCTACTTTTTGTCATTTACATAAATGATTTGGATGTGAGCATAAGAGGTACAGTTAGTAAGTTTGCAGATGACACCAACATTGGAGGTGTAGTGGACAGTGAAGAGGGTTACCTCAGATTACAACAGGATCTGGACCAGATGGGCCAATGGGCTGAGAAGTGGCAGATGGAGTTTAATTCAGATAAATGTGAGGTGCTGCATTTTGGGAAAGCAAATCTTAGCAGGACTTATACACTTAATGGTAAGGTCCTAGGAAGTGTTGCTGAACAAAGAGACCTTGGAGTGCAGGTTCATAGCTCCTTGAAAGTGGAGTCACAGGTAGATAGGATAGTGACGAAGGTGTTTGGTATGCTTTCCTTTATTGGTCAGATTATTGAGTACAGGAGTTGGGAGGTCATGTTGCGGCTGTACAGGACATTGGTTAGGCCACTGTTGGAATATTGCGTGCAATCCTGGTCTCCTTCCTATCGGAAACATGTTGTGAAACTTGAAAGGGTTCAGAGGAGATTTACAAGGATGTTGCCAGGGTTGGAGGATCTGAGCTATCGGGAGAGGCTGAACAGGCTGGGGCTGTATTCTCTGGAGCGTCGGAGACTGAGGGGTGACCTGACAGAGGTTTTATTAAAATCATGAGCATGGATAGGGTAAATAGACAAAGTCTTTTCCCTGGGGTGGGGGAGTCCAGAACTAGAGGGTATAGGTTTAGGGTGAGAGGGGAAAGATATAAAAGAGACCTAAGGGGCAACATTTTCACATAGAGGGTGGTACGTGTATGGAATGAGCTGCCAGAGGATGTGGTGGAGGCTGGTACAATTGCAACATTTAAAAGGCACCTGAATGGGTATATGAATAGGAAGGATTTGGAGGAATATGGGCCGGGTGCTGGCAGGTGGGACTAGATTGGGTTGGGATATCTGGTCAGGATGGACCGAAGGGTCTGTTTCCATGCTGTACATCTCTATGACTCTCTCTTGGGCAGCACATCCCAAAGCCGAACAACTCTCTGAGTGAAGAAGTTTCTGTTCAGCTCACTCCTTGCTCTCTCACTGGCAGTGTTGAAATTGTGAGCCCTGGTTACTGACATACCAACCTGTGGAAAGAGATTATCCTTGTTTCCCCTGTCACAATTGTTCATCATTTTGAACACCTCAGGAAGGTCATCTCTTCATCTTGCCTGCTCCAAACACAATAAGCCCAATCTCTCTCTAACCTTTCCTTGTTTGTAAACTCCCTCATTGCTGGGATCGTTCTCACCAATCACCTTTGAACTCTCTCCAGCGCTTCCACATCCTTCCCTTTGTCACGGATGAGGCCAGACCACTGAAAACATTTTTAACAGGCAGCCCAAATCATAACGTTGCAATTTGTTTTGGGAAGTGTCTAGTGAAAATTACCCAGAGTAAGTTAGCTAGGTTGACTACTAGATTTTAAAACGGATAGAAATGTATTCACAAAATAGCACAATGTAGCACACAGAATAAAATAAAGAGGCCCTACAGAACTCAGTTTATCCAAACTAGACTTCATTATACTGTTCCAGATATACACAAAAGTCCCAATACACAAACTCCCTTTAACCCCCCCCCCCCCCCCCCAGTCTAAATGGAACACAGGCTTACAGAGTGAAGTGGAGGGGCAGAAAGAGAGAGAGAGAGAGAGTATCCGCACAGTTCCCTGTTGAACTAAACTACTCAGTTAGAGAGATAACCACTGCCCTTTCATTATACAGGTCACTTCTAAAACATGACCACTTTGGCCTGAAACAAAAGGCCTCTCAATACCTTTTCCACCTCTGTACCAAACCAGGCTGACCGGAGCTCGGTGTGGTTTATTGACCCTCTGAAAATAATCAGGGACAGAGTCTCCATGAGCCAAGGAACAGCTTTTAGAAACAAAAGGAACTAACTTTGTGACACCGTGAATGAGGGGACCAGAATACTGTTGAACAATACTGTCCAAATGTGTGTCATCAGCAAATTTGGATATTTGACTTTACATGCCATTATCCAAGTTTTAAATTAATATTGTGAGTAACTCAGATTCGAACACAGATCCCTGCCATCTTCTGCTGAACCGTATGATTCTCTGACCTATCAGGCCATCAGACACAGGAGCAGGATGAGGCCACTCAGCCCATCGGGTCTGCTCTGCCGTTCGATCATGGCTGATAGGTTTCTTAACCCCATTCTCCTGCATTACCCCCTCCATAGCGCTGGATCCCTTTACTCATCAGGAACCTCTCTAACTTCACCTTAAATACACTCAATGACCTGTCCTCTGCATCAATGAGTCCCACAGATTCCCCACCCTGTGGCTGGAGAAATTCCTCTCCGTCCCTTCACCCAGAGGCTGTGCCCTTGGCTCCGAGTCTCTTGTTCGGATGGAAACACCTTGTTCACACCATCCACTTTATCCAGGCCCCTCAGGATTCTGTTACCTTCAATCAGATTGCCCCATATCCTTCTAAACTCCATCGAGTACAGACCCAGAGTCCTCAAACACTCCCAACATGACAAGCTCTTCACTCCTGGGATCTTTCCTGTAAACCTCCTGTGGACCCTCTCCAACATTAATGCATCCTTCTTTCAATACAGGACTCACAATATTCCAAACACACCACTGAAGATGTATCTGACAGATCCATGAATGGGCAGGAGCAGAGGGATACAGATCCTTAGAAAATAGGTGACAGGTTTAGATAGAGGATCTGGGTCAGCACAGGCTTGGAGGGTTGAAGGGCCTGTTCCTGTGCTGTGAGGGTCTTTGTTCTTTGATCAGAGCCTTATACCACTTCAGAAGTACATCTGCTAGGGTTCCACTCTCGGGTGACTGTCTGTCATCTGGAAGCTCTCCCCGTGTCTGTGTGGGTTTGCTCTAGGTGCTCAGTTTCCTTCCACAGTCCAGAGATGTGCAGGTGAGGGTGGGTTAGCCATGGGAAATGCAGGATTACAGGGAGAGGGTAGGGGGATAGGTCTGGGTGGGAAGCTCTTCAGAAGATCGGAGCAGACTCATTGGGATTAATGACCTGTAGGGATTCTATGAATTCTATTCTATCTACATCTCGGCCTTCTGCCAGTCAGCCAATCGTCCATCCACAGCAGGGGCTTGTCCCTAACACCATGGGCTCTTATCTTACTTAACAGCTTCCTGTGTGGCATCTTGTCAAAGACCATCTGGAAATCCAAATAGATCACCCCCACTGGCTCTCCTCTGTCTAATTTGGTCATTACCCCCCCCAAAGAATTGTTACGAATGAGTGAGGTCAGGTTAACTGGCTGATACCTTCCAGGCTACTGCCTCCCTCCTTTAAACAGGGCTGTTACATTAGCCATTTTCCAGTCTTCGGTGATTCCTGAAAGATCACTGCCAGTGCTCCACAATCTCCTCAGTTACCTCCTTCAGAATTCCGGGGTGTAGTCCATCTGCTCTGAGTGATTTATCTACCTTCAGACCTTCTGGCTTCCCCAGCACCTTCTGCTCACTGATGGTTACTGCATTCCCCTCTGTGCCCTGACTGTGTTGATGTTCTGTGTTTGCTGCTGGTGCTTTCCCCAATGAAAGCTGCTGGAAAGTACTGTCCGAGTTCCTCCAGTGTATCTCACTTCCCATTACTACTTCCACAGCCTCCGAATGGCCACTCTTGCATCTTTTATAATACTAGCCAGTGCACTGTCGTATTCCATCTTCCCTCCCCATATTGCTTCCCACTAAGCTTCAAACCACATGGTATGCTTTCTCTTTTGCTTTGATGCTGTCCCTGCCTTCCCTTGTCAGCCATGGCTGTCTCATACTCCCCTCAGTGCGGTTTTTCTTCATCCTGGGGATGAATCTCTGCCGGGTTTCCTGAATTACTCCCAGAAACTCCTGCCAGTGCTGCTCCACTGTCTTTCCTTCCAATCAACTCTGACCAGCTCCTCCCTCATGTTTTTATGATCACCTTTACTCAATCGGAGTATCTTTACACCCGATTCCAGCATCTTCCCCTCATGCTGCATAGTTTAGGTACTGCCCCCTCGGCGTTCCTTCACCTAACCAAGGCAGCCTCAGCACACCTCACTAAACCCAGGGTTGCCTGTTCCCTTGTGGGCTCCACCACAAGCTGCTCCAAATAAATCACGTAGACATTCCACAAACCCCTTTTCTTGAGATCCACTACCAGCCTGATTTTCCCAGTCCTCCTGCATATTGAAGTCCCCCGTGATTATTGTAGTAATGTCTATTCCATCTCCTGATTTATTTTCTTCCCCACATCCTGACTACTGTGAGGAGGCCTGGACACAACTCCTATCAGGGTCTTTTATCCTTTGTGGTGCCTCAACTCTACCCACACAGATTTGACACTTTCTAAATTGACATCACTTCTTGCTTTCAGTTTCTATCAAGACAACCCTGTCCCTTCTGCCCATCGATGAGCCCTTTTGATAGGATGTGCATCCTTGGATATTTAGTTCCTATCCCTGATTCCCTTGCAGCCAAGTCTCAGTGATACCCACAACATTGCACCCACCAATTTCAGTCTGTGCTCCAAGCTCATTTCCCATGTTTTGTACATTGTGTATATTTAACCAGAACATCCTCAGTCCTGGGTTGATTGTACCTTCTTAGTGTTGTCCCTTTATCTCCCACTAATTCCACTCCCAAACCTTATCCTCAGACAGCACCTTCCAAACCCACAACCACTTCCACCGAGAAGGACAAGAGCAGCAGCTACATGGGAACACCAACCTCTGCAAATTCCCCTCTCAACCCCTCACCATCCTGACTTGAAAATATTAGATTAGATTAGATTCCCTACAGTGTGGAAACAGGCCCTTCGGCCCAACCAGTCCACACTGACCTTCCAAAGAGTAACCCACCCAGACCCATTTCCCTCTGAGTAAGGCATCTAACACCATTGGCAGTTTATCATGGCCAATTCACCTGACCTGCATATCTTTGGACTGTGGGAGGAGACCAGGGAGAATGTGCAAACTCCACACAGAGAGTCGCCCGAGACCAGAATCGAACCTGGGACCCTGGCGCTGTGAGGCAGCAGTGCTAACCACTGTGCCACCGTGCCACTCCTAAATATATCGCTGTTTCTTCACAGTCTCTGGATCAAAATCCTGGCATCCCCTCCCTCAGGGCATTGTGGGTCTACCTACAGCACATGGACTGCAGTGGGTCAGGAAGGCAGCTCACCCCCACCTTCTCAAGGGGCAACTAGGGACGGGGTAATAAATACTGGGCCCAGCCGGTGATGTGCCTATAAAGAAAATGACAACTTATCTTCCTTTTGTAAGTTAGATTTACCTTCAGAATGACACGTGAGTGATGTGGAATATGAATTTCAGTTCAATCCACAGGCTTGTAGATCATATCAAACAGCATGTTTGATGTACATCAAACTGTACCCAACTGGTCTGAGATTGGAAAAGGAACAACTGGCTGCTACATTCAACTGGGCAGCATTTGCTAGATAATCCAAAATAGGTGAAGAATTACACAAACTTGGATTATCAATAGGTATTGGAGCGTGGTGTAGTTGTGTGTACTGAACACCACATCTGTTAATGCGTCAGTTTCTAGTCAACAAACTAGATGATCTTGTCCTTTGCTGGTTGGTTTCTCAGGCAATGCCCTGACCGTCTGCCTGGTCTAACGTGGTACAGTAATCCAGGCAGCATCATTGCAGCTGCAGGTCCTGGAGATTTAGCAGCAGATGGACACACTGTGGCATATCATGAGGATGGGGACAAAGTTCAGAGAGATATTCATGGGACGAAAGGAAATGAGAGTGGGAGACCACCAGACTGGAGCAACCTGTGACCACTTTCGAAAATAAAATCAGGAAAAAGGGACAAGCAATAACCGTAAATTCTGTGATGTCTGGGATTGTATCTTTGGGGTCCTGAAGGGAGAGGGTGGCCAGCCTCTAATCATTGTCCATGTAAGTACCAACGACATAGGTAGAAAGAGGGATAGGGATGTAAGGCAGGGTTTCAGGGAGCTAGGGTGGAAGCTGAGAGCTAGAACAAACAGAGTTGTTATCTCTGGATTGTTACCCGTGCCACGAGATAGCGAGGCAAGGAATAGGGGGCAGATATCAGCTGAACAGGTGGCTGCAAGGGATGGTGCAGGAGGGAGGGTTTCAGGTTTTTGGATAATTGGGGCTCATTCTGGGGAAGGTGGGACTTGTACAAACAGGACGGTCTTCACTTGAACTTGGCTGGGAAATTTGCTGGTGCTATTCGGGTGG
Source organism: Chiloscyllium plagiosum (assembly GCF_037043375.1). Classification (NCBI taxonomy): domain Eukaryota; kingdom Metazoa; phylum Chordata; class Chondrichthyes; order Orectolobiformes; family Hemiscylliidae; genus Chiloscyllium; species Chiloscyllium plagiosum. The sequence goes on from NW_028270139.1 coordinate 180,682,107, forward strand.
GTTTAAACTAGCTCAGCAGGGGGATGGGAACCGGAGCTGTAGCTGCAGTGCACAGGAGGATGAGAGTAGGAAGGAGAGGGACAGGATTTCACAGTCACAGGAATATGCTGACAGACAGCGACATGGTTTGAAGTGCGTCTACTTCAACGCCAGGAGTATCCGAAATAAGGTAGGTGAGCTTGCAGCATTGATAGGTACCTGGGACTTTGATGTTGTGGCCATTTCAGAGACATGGATAGAGCAGGGTGAGGAATGGATGTTGCAGGTTCCAGGGTTCAGATCTTTCATTAAGAACAGGCAAGGCGGTAAAAGAGAGGGAGGTGTGGCCTTGTTAGTCAAGGATAGTATAACGGTGGCTGAGAGAACTTTTGATGAGGGATCTGTCTACTGAGGTAGTGTGGGCTGAGGTTAGAAACAGGAGAGGAGAGGTCACACTGCTGGGTGTTTTTTCTAGGCCTCTGCAGAGTTCCAGGGAGGTGGGAGAGAGGATTGGCAAAATTATTCTGGGTAGGAGTGAAAGGAACAGGGTGGTCATTATGGGGGACTTTAACTTCCCCAACATTGATTGGAAATGCTATAACTCTAGTACGCTGAATGGATCAGTTTTGTCCAATGTGTACAGGAGGGTTTCCTGACACAGGATGTCGAAGGGCCGACAAGAGGGGAGGCCACACTGGGTCTGGGGCTTGGTAATGACCCAGGCCAGGTGTTTGATTTAGTTGTAGGTGAGCACTTTGGAGAGAGTGACCATAATTCAGTTACATTTAGTTTAGCGATGGAAAGGGATAGGTACATGCCACAGGCCAAGAGATATCGATGGGGCAAGGGCAATTATAATGCGATTAGGCAAAAATTAGGAGGCATAGAATGGGATAGCAAAATGCAGGAGATGCAGACAATGGAAATGTGGAGCTGGTTTAAGGAACAGATATTGTGTGTCCTTGATAGGTATGTCCCTGTCAGGCAGGGAGGAAGTGATAAGGACAAAGAACAAATGGGGCAGACCGTCCACAGTAACACAAAAAAGGAGGATATTCTGGGCCCAAACCAGACACCTCTCAGGATTCATTGCCAGCAAGCCATCGGAAACCAGCAACAACATTCCAAGGGGAGCCAGCCAATTCACACAATGCCCCAGTTGGTCAGCTCCTTGGAGAATTGCAGAAGGTGAGCAGGAAGGTGTAACACGCTACAGCAACACTCACCAAGTGTGTGAGAGAGAGGGAGAGGCAGACAGAGGGAGAGAGAGAGAAGAGAGAAAGAGAGAGGTAAAGAGACAGTGAGAGAGATGGAGAGGGAGAGAGACAGAGGGAGAGAGAAAAAGAGAGAGAGTCACAGAGACAGAAAGAAAGGTACAGAAAGAGAGACAGAGACAGACAGAGATACACACTAGAGACACAGAGACAGACAGAGAAAGAGAGAGAGAGACACACACACACACAGACAGACAGGCAGCCAGACAGAGACAGGGAGAAAGGAAGGGACCAAAGAATCTGACATTCCGACAGTTTGGAAAGAATCAAGTTGTTTATACTGAAGTCGTAAATATTGAAAATGTAAAGTTTAATTCTCCTGGTGTTGTCTTTAAATAAAGTTGTGACTTCACAGATTGTGCAATGTGCTGTGTACACACCTGGGGACATTAATATCACACCTTCTGGTCAGGGGAGGCTAGAAGAACAAAGAGCAAACAAAATTTACAGCCCAGGAACAGGCCCTTCGGCCCTCCAAGCCTGAGCTGATCCAAATGTACTGTCTAAACCTGTCGCCCAATTCCTAAGCATCTGTATCCCTCTGCTCCCCACCTACTCGTGCATCTGTCCAGACGCACCTTAAATGAATCTACCGTGCCTGCCCCTACCACCTCTGCTGGTAACACGTTCCAGGTACCTACCACCCTCTGTGTGTGAAGTACTTGCCGCGTGTATCCCCCTTAAACGTTCCATCTCTCACCTTGAAAGCATGACCTCTCGTTATTGTATCCCCCACCCAGTGAAAAAGCTTGTCTCTATCCACCCTGTCTATACCCTTCATGATTTTGTAAACCTCAATCAGGTCCCCCCTCAATCTCCTTTATTCTAATGAAAACAATCCTAACCTACTCAACCTCTCCTCACAGCTCGCACCTTCCATACCAGGCAACATCCTCGTAAACCTTCTTTGCACCCTCTCCAAAGCGTCCACATCCTTTTGGTAATGTGGCGACCAGAACTGTACACCGTATTCTAAATGTGGCCAAACCAATGTCTTGTACAATTTTAACATGACCTGCCAGCTCTGATACTCAATACCCCGTCCAATGAAGGCAAGCATACCATATGCCTTCTTGACCACTCTATCCACCTGTGCAGCAACCTTCAGGGTACAATGGACCTGAACTCCCAGATCTCTCTGCTCATCAACTTTTCCCAAGGCTCTTCTGTTTACTGTATAATTTGCTCTAGAATTAGACTTCCCAAAATGCATCACCTCACATTTGTCTGGATTGAACTCCATCTGCCACTTTGCCGCCCAACTCTCCAGTCTATCTATATCCTCCTGTATTCTCTGACAGTCCCTTATGCTTTCTGCTACTCCACCAATCTTTGTGTCATCTGCAAACTTGCAGATCATACCAACAGTGCCCTCTTCCAGATCATTTATGTATATTACAAACAACAGTGGCCCCAGCACTGATCCCTGTGGAACACCACTGGTCACCTTTCTCCATTTCGAGATACTCCCTTCAACTACTACTCTCTGTCTCCTGTTGCTCAAACAGTTCCTTATCCACCTGCTAGAACACCCTGCACACCATGTGATTTCACTTTCTCCATTCGTCTACCGAGGGGAACCTTGACATAGTGCTCTAGAAATCTCTCCTGGACACTTCGTACCAGGACCTCTGACACTAAGTGTATCCCAGTCAGTAAATGTTGGGAAAATTAAAATCTCCCATCACCACTACCCTGTTGCCTCTACATCTTTCCATAATCTGTTAACCTATATGTTCTCCTACATCACGCTCACTGTTGGGAGGCCTGTAATACAGCCCCAACTGCACCATTCTTATTTCTCAGCTCCACCCATAATGCCTCACTACTCAAGACCTCCTTAGTGTGCTCCTTTAGCACAGCCTTGATATCGTCCCTGACCAGCAATGCAACTCCACCCCCCCACCCCCTTTTACTTCCCTCCCTGTCCTCTCTGAAGCATCCAAATCCTGGAACTTTTAGTTGCCAATCATCATCCCCTTCCTTCAACCAAGTCTCTGATTGCAATAACGTCAAACTCCCAGGCACCAATCCAAGCCCTAAGTCCATCTGCCTTACCCACTATAGGCCTTGCATTAAAGTAGATGCGTTTCAGGCCACCTGTTTTTTTGTGCTCATCTGCTCTCTGTCTATTCTTCCCTATATTAATGCTATCTTCATAATTCTTACAGTCTCCAATCTCCACCTCACTGCCAACTTGTTTTCTCTTCTGGTCCCCAGTCCCCTGCCACATTAGTTTAAAACCTCCCCAACAGCAGTTGCAAAACCCCCCCAAGGACACTGGTTCCAGTCTGGTTCAGGTGTAGGCCGTTCATTTTGTAATAGTCCCACCTTCCCCAGAGCCGGTTCCAATGTCCAACAAATCTGAACCCTTCCCTCCTACACCATGCCTCAAGCCACGTGTTCATCCTGCCTACATTTTCATTTCTATACTGGCTAGCACGTGGCACTGGTAGTAATTCCGAGATCACTACCTTTGAGGTCCTCCTCTTTAACTTCTCTCCGAGCTCCCTGAATTCTTCTTTCAGGACCTCATCTCATTTTCTACTTATATCGTTGGTGCCTAAATGCACCAAGACAACTGGCTGTTCACCCTCCCCATTCAGAATGCTCTGCAGCCGATCGGTGACATCCCTGACCCGAGCACCTGGGAGGCAACATACCGTCCAGGAGTCCTGTTTTCAGCCACAGAACCGCCTATCTGTTCCCCTTACAGTAGAATCCCCTGTGACTATGGCCCTATGAGTCTTTTTTCCGCCCTTCTGAACAGCAGTGCCCACCACGGTGCCATTATCCTGGCAACTGCTGCCCTCCCCCTAGTGAACCATCTCCCCCAACAGTATCCAAAACGGTATACCTGTTTTGGAGGGAGATGATTACAGGGGACACCTGCACAGCCTTCCTACTCTTTTTCTGCCTTTTGGTCACCCATTCACTGTCTCCCTCAGCAAATCTAACCTGCGGTGTGACCAGTTCATTAAATGTGCTAACCACGACCTCCTCAGCATCGCGGATGCTCCACAGTGAGTCCATCCGCAGCTCCAGAGCTCCATGCGGTCAGACAGCTGCAGCTGGACACACTTCCTGCAAGTGTAAGAGTCAGAAATGACAGACACGTCCCTGAGCTCCCACATCAAGCAAGAGACACATGCCACGGGTCTGAGGTCCCCTGCCTTTGGAAGCTTAGCTTTATATGAATTAACCAAAACCAAACAATGCACTTAAATACATGAAAAAGAAAGATAAAGAAAAAATAAAAGCCTTACCTTACAGAGTCTTTTTCTTCCGGTTAGAAGCGGGGGGCGGGAGGGAGATACTATACGTGTAGTATCTTGGGTTTAGCCACTGCCCAAATATATATTAAGTCCTTACCTTCCCAGCAACCTCCTGGTCTCCAACGTCACCTCCACCGAGAAAGGACCTCGAGGCTGGCTATCAAGACAATTTGAGAGAAACAGGCAGATAGTGCAGGAGTCCCCTGGGGTCCTGCTCCCAAATCTATTTCCAGATTGGAATCTGAGGAAGGTGTGCAGACAGAGCTAGGCCTCTGGTACCACAAGCAGCCTGACTGTGGGGGGGTGATGATTCGGAGATGCTGGTGTTGGACTGGGGTGGACAAAGTTAAAAATCCCACAACACCAGGTTATAGTCCAACAGGTTTAATTGGAAGCACTAGCTTTCGGAGCGACGCCCCTTCATCAGGTGGTTGTGGAGGGCTCGATCGTAACAGAATTTATAGCAAAAATTTGCAGGGTGATGTAACTGAAATTATACATTGAAGAATTGATTGTCTTTTAAGCCTTTCTTCTGTTAGAATACAGTGATAGTTTCACTTCTTTCATGTGTAAATCACAAAACCCTTTTTTTTAAAAGTTGCATTCTCGGGTTAGCTGTTAACAATGGTGATAGCTAGACAATATGTTGAAGGTGTTAGCCCCCTGTGTTCTCTGTCTATGACCTGATGTTTAGATTGATTCTAATCTAAAAAGTGAGATAACAGAATTTTACATAAATTCATGCAGTTTTTGAGCTCAGAGTTCGACATGAATGTATGCATACCGGACCTTGAGTTCATGTCACATTACAGGTGATCACCATTGCACTATATACACACACACACAGATATTCCTACACACACACACACTCTCACATGCACATGGACACAGATACACACAGACGCGCACACAGACACCCACACACACACACACACACACACACAGACAGACACCCACACACACACACACACACAGACACACACACACACACACACTGACACACACACACACACACACACTCTCACATACACAGATATTCCTTCACACACACACTCTCACATACACACGGACACAGGTACACACAGACGCGCACACAGACACCCACACACACACACACACACTTTCTCACACTCACAACCCCCACCCCAGACAGACACACACACAGACAGACAAAGACCCACATGCGTACATATATTTTGTGGGGTGAATTTGTACTTGCAGAGTTACATTGCACTTTGCTCAAAAACTGCATACATTCATGTCGAACTCTGAGCTCAAAAACTGCATGAATTTATGTAAAACTCTGTTATCTCACTTTTTAGATTAGAATCAATCTAAACATCAGGTCATAGACAGAGAACACAGGGGGCTAACACCTTCAACATATTGTCTAGCTATCACCATTGTTAACAGCTAACCCGAGAATGCAACTTTATAAAAAAAGGTTTTGTGATTTACACATGAAAGAAGTGAAACTATCACTGTATTCTAACAGATGAAAGGCTTAACAGACAATCAATTTTTCAATGTATAATTTCAGTTACATCACACTGCAAATGTTTGCTATAAATTCTGTGTTGGGATCGAGCCCCCCACTATCACCTGATGAAGGAGCGTCGCTCCGAAAGCTAGTGCTTCCAATTAAACCTGTTGGACTATAACCTGGTGTTGTGTGATTTTTAACTTTGTGGGGGTGGGGGGAGAAGAAAGTGGGGCTAATAGTGATCAGGGATTCACACATTATAGGAATAGAGCATAGAACACAAAACAACACAGAACAACACAGGGCCCTTCAGTCCTCGATGTTACACCAATCTGAAGCCCATCGAACCCACACTATCCCATTCTCATCCAGATGTTTACCCAATGACCATTTAAATGCCCTTAAAGGTGGCAAGTCAGGGCGTTCCATGAATAGACAGGAGTCTCTGTGACCACAGACATGACTCCCTGCTGGGAGAAAGTGAGGTCTGCAGATGTTGGAGATCAGAGTCGAGAGGGTGGTGCTGGAAAAGCGCAGCAGGTCAGGCAGCATCCGAGGAGCAGGAGAATCAGTGTTTCAGGCAAAAGCTCTTCCCATTGACGGGTTTTTGTCGAAAATGTTGACTCTCCTGCTCCAGAACTGGGAGCGTGACCAGGTGAGTGTGTGGCTGAAGGGTCAGTACAGGAGGGAGGGTTTTAGATTCCTGCATCACATTTCTAGGGAAGGTAGGACTTTGACAATGGGACAGTCTCTATCTGATCCAGAATGGGACCAATAGCCTTAGGGGAGGGATTGCTGGTTGGGAGGAGTTTAAACTAGTTTAGCAGAGGTAGGAGACACTGGGTCAGTTCAATAGTGACAGAGTCAAGCTTAGGAAAGGAACCAAAGCAAAGTGAGTTCAATCACGTTGAGATGGTGAGGAGTAAATTGAGTTTATAATTCCCTTTTTTTTTGTCTACCTACCTTTTTAAATACTGGTGCCACACTAGCTGTTTTCTAATCTGCTGAAACTGCCCCAGACACAAGCATTTTTTGGAAAATTACCATCAGACCACCCACTATTTCTCCTGCTGTCTCTTGTAGTACCCTGGGATGCATTCCACAGGGCTGAAAATGTGTTGCTGGAAAAGCGCAGCAGGTCAGGCAGCATCCAGGGAGCAGGAGAATCGATGTTTGAGCATGAGTCCTCATTCTTGAAGAAGGGCTCATGCCCGAAATGTCAATTCTCCTGTTCCTTGGATGCTGCCTGACCTGCTGCGCTTTTCCAGCAACACATTTTCAGCTCTGATCTCCAGCATCTGCAGTCCCCACTCTCTCCTCCAAGATGCATTCCACAGGGCCAGGAGACATATCTATCCTTCACTCCATTAGCTCGCCCAACACTAGCTCTTTCATAATAATAATTGTTTCCAGATCCTCACCTACCTTACTGTCTTCATCACTTATATACGTTATACGTTATATATGTTATCCTCCACTGTGAGACCGATACAGAGTAGCTGTTCAATACCTCGGCCATTTCCTCATATCCCATTACTGATTCCCTCTCCTCATCCTCTACCTTAGCAACTCTGCCGTTTTATATACTTATAGAAGCCTTTGCTATCTGTCTTTATATTCTGTGCTAGTTTTTTCTCATACTCTCTTCACCACTTTGTATGCCTTCCCTTTCACTTTGACAGCCTGCCTTATTTCCTGAGACACCCTCATGGTACTTTGAAAAATGTCACTGAAGGTCTCCCACTGCTCATCAACTATCACCCCCATGAGGTCTCTGTGTCCACTCTCCTTTAGCCAGGGCCTCCCTCACTCTATCACAGTCCCCCCTTATTCAAGCACAGGACCCTGGGATTGGATTTTATCTTCACACTCTCCAGCTGTATTCTAAACTCAACCAGACTGTGATCACACCTTCCGAGAGGAACCCTAACTATGAGATCATTAATTGTTCCTATCTCATTACACAGGACCAGACCTGGGACAGCTGGCTCCCTCAGTGGTTCCATTACACGCTGTTCAAGAAAACTATCACAGATACACTCAATGAACTCTTCCTCAAGGTTACCCTGACCGAGCTGCATGTAGATTAAAATCCCCCCGATAATAGCCGGACCATATTTCCAGGCAGTAGTTATTTCCTTGTTTATTGCCTGTCCCGATGTGATGTTATTAGTTGGGGGCCTAGAGACTACACCGATCAGTGACTTTCTCTTCCTGGAATTCCTCATTTCCACCCAAATGGATTTGACCGTCACTCACTGTGTAACTGTACTGGGATGTGTTTATTCAGCAGGGTGAGGGTCACTCACTGTGTAACTGTACTGGTATTGTGTAACGAACCAGAATTGGTCAGGGACCTCGAAGTGAAGGAGCCATTGGGAAGTAGTGACCATAATACAATAAGCTGTAATCTGCAAGTTGAGAGGAAGAGGGTACAGTCGGAAGTGACAGTACTTCTGTTGAATAAAGGGAACGATGGAGCTATGAGGGAGGAGCTGGCCAAAGTTCAATGGTGCAATACTTTAGCAGGGATGACCGTGGAGGAACAATGGTGGATATTTCTGTGTATAATGCAGAAGGTGCAGGATCAGTTCATTCCAAAAAGGAAGAAAGATCCCAGGAGGAGGCATGGGCGGCCGTGGCTGACAAGGGAAGTAAAGAAACATATAAAGTTAAAAGAGAAAAAGTATAACATAGCAAAGATAAGTGGGAAAACGGAGGATTGGGAAGCTTTTAAAGAGCAACAGAGGATTACTAAGAAGGAAATACGCAGAGGAAAAATGAGGTATGAAGGTAAACTGGCCAAGAATATTAAGGAGGATAGTAAAAGCTTTTTTAGGTATGTGAAAGGAAAAAAAATGGTTAGGACAAAAATTGGGCCCTTGAAGACAGAAGCAGGGGAATATATTACTTGGAACAAAGAAATGGCAGAGGAATTAAATGGGTACTTCAGATCTGTGTTCACTTGGGAAGACACAAGCAATCTCCCTGAGGTAACAGTGGCTGAAGGACCTGAACTTAAGGGAATTTATATTTGCCAGGATTTGGTGTTGGAGAGACTGTTAGGTCTGAAGGTTGATAAGTCTCCGGGGCCTGATGGTCTACATCCCAGGGTACTGAAGGAGGTGGCTCGGGAAATCGTGGATGCGTTGGTGATTATTTTCCAGAGTTCAATAGATTTGGGGTCGGTTCCTGAGGAATGGAGGGTGGCTAATGTTATACCACTTTTTAAGAAAGGTGGGCGAGAGAAAGCAGGTAATTATAGACCAGTTAGTCTGACCTCAGTGGTGGGAAAGATGCTGGAGTCTATTATAAAGGATGAAATTACGACACATCTGGATAGTAGGAACAGGATAGGTCAGAGTCAGCATGGATTTATGAAGGGGAAATCATGCTTGACTAATCTTCTTGAATTTTTTGAGGATGTAACTATGAAGTTGGACGAGAGAAATCCAGTAGATGTAGTGTACCTGGACTTTCAAAAAGCTTTTGATAAAGTCCCACATAGGAGGTTAGTGAGTAAAATCAGGGCGCATGGAATTGGGGGCAAAGTACTAGATTGGATTGAAAATTGGTTGGCTGATAGGAAACAAAGAGTAGTGATAAACGGCTCCATTTCGGAATGGCAGGCAGTGACCAGTGGGGTACCGCAGGGATCCGTGCTGGGACCGCAGCTTTTTACAATATATGTTAATGATATAGAAGATGGTATCAGCAATAACATTAGCAAATTTGCTGATGGTACTAAGCTGGGTGGCAGGGTGAAATGTAATGAGGATGTTAGGAGATTACAGGGTGACCTGGACAAGTTAGGTGAGTAGTCAGATGCATGGCAGATGCAGTTGAATCTGGATAAATGTATGGTTATCCACTTTGGTAGCAAGAACAGGAAGGATGATTACTACCTAAATGAAATCAATTTAGGTAAAGAGGCAGTACAGAGAGATCTGGGTGTTCTTGTACACCAGTCAATGAAGGTAAGCATGCAGGTATAGCAGGTAGTGAAGAAGGCTAATAGCATGCTGGCCTTCATAACAAGAGGGTTTGAGTATAGAAGCAAAGAGGTGCTTCTGCAGCTGTACAGAGCCCTGGTGAGACCGCACCTGGAATACTGTGTGCAGTTCTGGTCTCCAAATTTGAGAAAAGACATTCTGGCTATTGAGGGAGTGCAGCGTAGGTTCACGAGGTCAATTCCTGGAATGGCAGGACTACCTTACGCTGAAAGACTGGAGCGACTGGGCTTGTATACCCTTGAGTTTAGAAGACTGAGAGGGGATCTGATTGAGACGTATAAGATTATTAAAGGATTGGACACTCTGGCAGTAGGAAACATATTTCCACTGATGGGTGAGTCCCGAGCCAGAGGACACAGCTTAAAAATACGGAGTAGACCATTTAGGACAGAGCTCAGGAGAAACTTCTTCACCCAGAGAGTGGTGGCTGTGTGGAATGCTCTGCCCCAGAGGGCAGTGGAGGCCCAGTCTCTGGATTCATTTAAGAAAGAGTTGGATAGAGCTCTCAAAGATAGTGGAATCAAGGGTTATGGAGATAAGGCAGGAACAGGATACTGATTGAGGATGATCAGCCATGATCATATTGAATGGTGGTGCAGGCTCGAAGGGCAGAATGGCCTACTCCTGCACCTATTGTCTATTGTCTAATATCACCTCTGTGCCCTTGTAGACTATGCCCCTATTAATAAGGTTCACTAACTGCTTTCTCTCCCTGTCCTGCCACCTTCAATGCTCATGGCCTGGATTGCATCTCCCTCTGTTGCGTACACCAGCTCCCTCTGTTTCTGCTGCCCTACCTTTAGAATTTACCCCTTTATTTTGTGTTGTCTTTCAGTGTTCTTCCAACCAAAGTGCATCACCTTGTACTTCTCTCCACTGAACCTAATCTGTCCCCTATTCCACCCCCCACTCCACCAACTTATCAATGTCCTTTTGCTGTTCCACACTGTCCCCCTCATAGTTTACACTTCTGCCAAGGTCAGTGCCATCTGTATAATTGCACCGCAAACCCCAGATCATTAAATACATCAGAGTAACTCAGGATGAGCAATAAATGCTGGGACAGCCATCGATGGCTCCATCCTATGGAAGAGTAAAACAACAAGCAGGTTATAAAATCACCCCGACCGCCCCACCACACACCCCACACACACAGACACCACACACACACCCACAGACACCACACACCCACACACACAGACACCACACACACACACACACAGACACCACACACACACCCACAGACACCACACACCCACACACACAGACACCACACACACACCCACAGACACCACACACACACACACACACAGACACCACAGACACACACACAGACACCACAGACACACCCACACACACTCCCACACACACACCCACACACACACAGACACCACACACACACCCACAGACACCACACACCCACACACACACCCACAGACACCACACACACACACAGACACCACAGACACACACACAGACACCACAGACACACCCACACACACTCCCACACACACACCCACACACACACAGACACCACACACACACCCACAGACACCACAGACACACACACCACACACACACCCACACAGACACCACAGACACACCCACACACCCACACAGACACAGACACCACAGACACACTCACACACCCACAGACACACCCACACACACTCCCACACACACACCACACACAGACACCACAGACACACACACCCCACAGACACACTCACACACCCATAGACACCACAGACACACCCACACACACTCCCACACACACACTCACACACACCCACACAGACATACATCCATACGCACACCCACACACACACACACTCACATACACACACCCACACATAGACACCCACACCCACCCATACACACACACCCACACACACACACACTCATACCCACACACACACAGACACCACACACACACACCCACACCACACCCACACACAGACACCACACACACACACCCACACCACACCCACACACAAACACACCCACACCCCCCTCACACACACCCACTCACACACACACACCCACACACCTCTCACACACACCCACTCACACACCCACTCACACACACACTCCACACATACACACACCAACACCCTCACACACCCCCCACCCACACTCCTACACATACACCCACACTCCTACACATACACCCACACTCCTACACACACCCACACTCCCACATACACACCCACCCCCCCCTCACACACACCCACACTCACATACATACACCCACACATATACACACACACCCACATACAACCACACGCACACACCCTCACACACACACACCCATACACTCACATACACTCCTACACACACACCCACACTCACACACACCCACACTCATACACACACCCACCCAAACACACACCCATACACTCCCACACACACACACCCATACACCCCACACACATAGACACACCCACCCACACCCACATACCCACACACACCCAGACACACCCACACCCACACCTACACACACTCACGCCCACTCACACACACCCAAACACACACCCCACCCACTCACCCACACACACCCCACACACACACACACACACATATACACACACACACCCATCCACCCACACACACCCACCCACATACACACTGACACACCTACACATATACTGTCATACATACACCTACACACACCTACTCACCTGTCATACACACCTACTCACAGACCCACATATACACCGACACACATACATACACAAAACTCTCACCCACACATATACTGACATACATACACACCTACTCACAGACCCACATACACACAGACCCACATACACACCCACACTCTCACCCACACATATACTGTCATACATACACACCTACTCACAGACCCACATACACACCTACACACACTCTCACCCACACATATACTGTCATACATACACACCTACTCACAGACCCACATACACACCCACACACATACACACACTCTCACCCACACATATACTGTCATACATACACACCTACTCACAGACCCACATACACACCCACACACATACACACACTCTCACCCACACATATACTGTCATACATACACACCTACTCGCAGACCCACATATACACCAACACATATAGTCATACACACACACCTACTCACAGACCCACATACACACCCACACACACTCTCACCCACATATATACTGTAATACATACACACCTACTCACAGACCCACAAACACACCCACACACACTCTCACCCACATATATACTGTCATACATACACACCTACTCACAGACCCACATACACACCGACACACATACATACACACACTCTCACCCACACATATACTGTCGTACATACATACCTACTCACAGACCCATATACACACCCACACACATACATACCCACACTCTCACCCACACATATACTGTCATACATACACACCTACTCGCAGACCCACATACACACCCACACATATACAGTCATACACACACACCTACTCACAGACCCACACACACACCCACACATATACAGTCATACACACACACCTACTCACAGACCCACATACACACCCACACATATACAGTCATACACATACACCTACTCACAGACCCACACACACACCCACACATATACAGTCATACACACACACCTACTCACAGACCCACACACACACCCACACATATACAGTCATACACACACACCTACTCACAGACCCACATACACACCCACACATATACAGTCATACACACACACCTACTCACAGACCCACACACACACCCACACATATACTGTCATACATACACACCTACTCACAGACCCACATACACACCCACACATATACTGTCATACATACACACCTACTCACAGACCCACACACACACCCACACATATACAGTCATACATACACACCTACTCACAGACCCACACACCCACCCACACATATACAGTCATACATACACACCCACACATATACAGTCATACATACACACCTACTCACAGACCCACATACACACCCACACATATACTGTCATACACACACACCTACTCACAGACCCACACACACACCCACACAAATACTGTCATACACACACACCTACTCACAGACCCACATACACACCCACACATATACAGTCATACACACACACCTACTCACAGACCCACACACACACCCACACATGTACTGTCATACACACACACCTACTCACAGACCCACACACACACCCACACCCACACACATACACACACTCTCACCCACACATATACAGTCATACACACACACCTACTCACAGACCCACCCACACACCCACACATATACTGTCATACACACACACCTACTCACAGACCCACATACACACCCACACATATACTGTCATACATACACACCTACTCACAGACCCACACACACACCCACACATATACTGTCATACATACACACCTACTCGCAGACCCACATACACACCCACACATATACAGTCATACATACACACCTACTCACAGACCCACACACACACCCACACATATACTGTCATACATACACACCTACTCGCAGACCCACAGCCACACACACAGATTGCAGAGCTATCAAAATAGTTTTATATCAAAGAGAGGTGCTGATGGTTTATTTAATTGTGTGAATATACACACATGTAAACATTAATATTAGAAGAAATTATACATAAGGCAGGAATTGATCAGTTTCAGCAAGAGAACAGGCCCTTCTCAAAGAGACGGAGGTGGGGGGGGGGGGGGGGGGGCAGTGGGCAGTGACCCTGGTCAGTAACCCCGGGCAGTGTGCAGTGACCGCGGACAGTGGGCAGTGACCCTGGTCATTGACCGCGGACAGTGGGCAGTGACCCTGGTCAGTGAGCAGTGACCCTGGTCAGTGACCCCGGACAGTGGACAGTGACCCTGGTCAGTGACATCGGACAGTGACCCCGGACAGTGACCTCGGACAGTGACCCCGGACAGTGACCCTGGATAGTGACCTTGGACAGTGACCCCGGGCAATGCACAGTGACCCCGTCATTGACCTCGGGCAGTGACCCTGGACAGTGACCCCAGACAGTGACCCCGGGCAGTGGACAGTGACCTAGGACAGTGACCTCGGACAGTGGTCAGTCACCCCAGACAGTGACCCTGGACAGTGACTCCGGGCAGTGGACAGTGACCCTGGTCAGTGACCCCAGGCAGTGGGCAGTGACCCCGGACAGTGGACTGTGATCTTGGTCAGTGACCTCGGACAGTGACCCTGGGCAGCGACCCTGGACAGTGACCCCGGACAGTGACCTCGGACAGTGACCACGGACAGTGACCCCGGGAAGTGACCCTGGATAGTGACCCCGGGCAATGCACAGTGACCCCGTCATTGACCTCGGGCAGTGACCCTGGACAGTGACCCCAGACAGTGACCCCGGGCAGTGGATAGTGACCTAGGATAGTGACCTCGGACAGTGGTCAGTCACCCCGGACAGTGACCTTGGACAGCGACCCCGGGCAGTGATCTCGGACAGTGATCTCGGACAATGACCTCGGACAGTGAACCCGGACAGTAGTCAGTCACCCCGGACAGTGACTCTGGACAGTGACCCCGGTCAGTGACCTTGGACAGTGACCCCGGACAGTGACCTCGGACAATGACCCTGGACAGTTATCCTGGGCAGTGACCCCGGACAGTGACCTCGGACAATGACCCTGGGCAGTGACCCCGGACAGTGACCCCAGACAGTGATCTCGGACAGTGACCTTGGACAATGACCCTGGACAGTGACCCCGGACAGTGACCTCGGACAGTGGTCCCGGACAGTGACATCGGGCAGTGACCCTGGGCAGTGACCCCGGACAGTGACCTCGGACAGTGTTCTCGGACAGTGACCCCAGACAGTGACCCCGGACAGTGACCCCAGACAGTGACCCCGGACAGTGACCCCAGACAGTGACCCTGGACAGTGACCCTGGACAGTGACCCTGGACAGTGACCCTGGACAGTGTTCTGGGACAGTGACCCTGGACAGTGACCCCAGACAGTGTTTTCGGACAGTGACCCCGGACAGTGACCCCAGACAGTGTTCTCGGACAGTGACCCTGGACAGTGACCCCGGACAGTGACCCCAGACAGTGTTCTCGGACAGTGACCCTGGACAGTGACATCGGGCAGTAACCCCGGACAATGACCCTGGACAGTGACCCCGGGCAGTGACTTTGGAGAGTGACCTCGGACAGTGTTCTCGGACAGTGACCCTGGACAGTGGCCTCAGACAGTGACACCGGGCAGTGACCCCGGACAGTGACCCTGGACAGTGACCCCTGGACAGTGACCCCTGGACAGTAATCCTGGGCAGTGACCTTGGGCAGTGACCCTGGACAGTGAACCGGGCAGTGACCCCGGGCAGTGATCCCGGACAGTGACCCTTAACAGTGACCCCGGACAGTGAACCGGGCAGTGACCCCGGGCAGAGACCCCAGGCAGTGACCCCAGGCAGTGATCCCGGACAGTGACACTGGACAGTGACCCCGGACAGTGACCCCGGACAGTGATCCCGGGCAGTGACCCCTCGATAGTGACCCCTCGACAGTGACCCCGGACAGTGACCCCGGGCAGTGACCCCTCGACAGTGACCCCTCGACAGTGACCCCGGGCAGAGACCCCTCGATAGTGACCCCGGACAGTGACCCCTCGACAGTGACCCCGGGCAGTGACCCTGGACAGTGACCCCTCGACAGTGACCCCTCGACAGTGACCCAGGACAGTGATCCCGGGCAGTGACCCCTCGACAGTGACCCCTGGACAGTAATCCTGGACAGTGAACCGGGCAGTGACCCCAGGCAGTGACCCCGGACAGTGATCCCGGACAGTGACCCTGGACAGTGACCCCGGGCAGTGACCCCTCGATAGTGACCCCGGACAGTGACCCTGGACAGTGACCCCTGGCAGTGACCACTCGACAGTGACTCCTCGACAGTGACCCCGGGCAGTGACCCCTCGATAGTGACCCCGGGCAGTGACCCGTCGACAGTGACCCCGGGCAGTGATCCCGGACAGTGATCCCGGACAGTGACCCCTGGACAGTGACCCCGGGCAGTGATCCCGGACAGTGACCCCGGGCAGTGATCCCGGACAGTGACCCCGGGCAGTGACCCCGGGCAGTGACCCCGGGCAGTGACCCCGGGCAGTGACCCCGGGCAGTGATCCCGGACAGTGACCCCGGGCAGTGACCCCGGGCAGTGATCCCGGGCAGTGACCCCTCGATAGTGACCCCGGGCAGTGACCCCGGGCAGTGACCCGTCGACAGTGACCCGTCGACAGTGACCCCGGGCAGTGATCCCGGACAGTGTCCCCGGGCAGTGACCCCGGGCAGTGATCCCGGGCTGTGACCCCGGGCAGTGACCCCTGGACAGTGACCCTGGGCAGTAACCCTGGGCAGTGACCCCGGGCAGTGACCCCTCGACAGTGATCCCGGGACAGTGACCCCGGGCAGTGATCCCGGGCAGTGACCCCGGGCAGTGACCCCTCGACAGTGATCCCGGGACAGTGACCCCGGACAGTGACCCCGGGCAGTGACCCCGGACAGTGACCCCTCGACAGTGATCCCGGGACAGTGACCCTGGGCAGTGACCCCGGACAGTGACCCTGGGCAGTGACCCCGGACAGTGATCCCTGGACAGTGACCCCGGACAGTGACCCCGGACAGTGACCCCGGACAGTGACCCCTGGACAGTGACCCCTGGACAGTGAACCCAGACAGTGACCCCTGGACAGTGACCCCGGATAGTGGACAGTGACCCTGGGCAGTGGACAGTGACCCCGGGCAGTGACCTCGGGCAATGACCCCGGGCAGTGGACAGTGACCCCGGACAGTGACCCCAGGCAGTGGACAGTGACCTCGGACAGTGACTTCGGACAGTGACCCCGGACATGGACCCGGGACAATGACCCCGGACAGTGACCTTGGATAGTGGGCAGTGACCATGGGCAGTGACCCCGGACAGTGGGCAATGACCCTGGACAGTGACCGCGGACAGTGACCCCGAACAGTGGGCAATGACCCCGGACAGTGTGCAGTGACCCCGGACAGTGTGCAGTGACCCCGGACAGTGGGCAGTGACCGCGGACAGTGACCCGGATAGTGGCCTCGGACAGTGACCTCGGACAGTAACCCCGGGCAGTGACCCCGGACAGTGACCCCGGACAGTGGGCAGTGACCGCAGACAGTGACCCCGAACAGTGGGCAGTGACCCCGGACAGTGACCCGGATAGTGGCCTCGGACAGTGACCTCGGACAGTAACCCCGGGCAGTGACCCCGGACAGTGGGCAGTGACCGCAGACAGTGACCCCGAACAGTGGGCAGTGACCCCGGACAGTGGACAGTGACCCCGGATAGTGACCCCGGGCAGTGACCCCGGACAGTGCACAGTGACCCCGGACAGTGGGCAGTGACCTTGGACAGTGACCCCGGACAGTGCACAGTGACCCCGAACAGTGGGCAGTGACTCCGGACAGTGGTGAGTGACCCCGGATAGTGACCCCGTACAGTTCACAGTGACCCCGGACAGTGGACAGTGACCTTGGACAGTGACCCCGGACAATGGTGAGTGACCCCGGGCAGCGACCCCGGATAGTGGGCAGTGACCTTGGGCAGTGGGCAGTGACCCCAAACAGTGATCCTGGGCAGTGACCTCGGACAGTGGGCAGTGACCCCGGACAGTGGGCAGTGACCCTGGACAGTGGACAGTGACCCCGGATAGTGGGCAGTGACCCCAGGCAGTGACCCCGGATAGTGACCTCGGACAGTGAACCGGGCAGTGACCGCAGGCAGTGACCCCAGGCAGTGATCCCGGACAGTGACACTGGACAGTGACCCCGGACAGTGACCCTGGACAGTGATCCCGGGCAGTGACCCCTCGATAGTGACCCCTCGACAGTGACCCCGGACAGTGACCCCGGGCAGTGACCCCTCGACAGTGACCCCTCGACAGTGACCCCGGGCAGAGACCCCTCGATAGTGACCCCGGACAGTGACCACTCGACAGTGACCCAGGACAGTGATCCCGGGCAGTGACCCCTCGACAGTGACCCTGGACAGTAATCCTGGGCAGTGACCCCGGGCAGTGACCCCGGATAGTGACCTCGGACAGTGACTCCGGACAGTGGTGAGTGACCCCGGGCAATGACCCTGGACAGTGACCCGGGGCAATGACCTCGGACAGTGACCCCGAATAGTGACCCCAGACAGTGGACAGTGACTCCGGACAGTGACACCGGACAGTGGGCAGTGACCCCAGAGTGACCCCGGTCAGTGATCTCGGACAGTGGGCAGTGACCCCGGTCAGTGATCCTGGGCAGTGGACAGTGACCCCTGGACAGTAATCCTGAGCAGTGACCCCTCGACAGTGACCCCGGGCAGTGACCCCTGGACAGTGACCCCGGACAGTGACCCCTGGACAGTGACCCCTGGACAGTGACCCCGGGCAGTGATCCCGGGCAGTGACCCCGGGCAGCGATCCCGGACAGTGACCCCTGGACAGTGACCCCTGGACAGTAGTCCTGGGCAGTGACCCTGGACAGTGAACCGGGCAGTGACCCCGGGCAGTGATCCCGGACAGTGACCCCGGACAGTGAACCGGGCAGTGACCGCAGGCAGTGACCCCAGGCAGTGATCCCGGACAGTGACACTGGACAGTGACCCCGGACAGTGACCCTGGACAGTGATCCCGGGCAGTGACCCCTCGATAGTGACCCCTCGACAGTGACCCCGGACAGTGACCCCTCGACAGTGACCCCTCGACAGTGACCCCGGGCAGAGACCCCTCGATAGTGACCCCGGACAGTGACCACTCGACAGTGACCCAGGACAGTGATCCCGGGCAGTGACCCCTCGACAGTGACCCCTGGACAGTAATCCTGGGCAGTGACCTCGGGCAGTGACCCCAGGCAGTGATCCCGGACAGTGACCCCAGGCAGTGACACCGGACAGTGACCCCGGACAGTGATCCCGGACAGTGACCCCGGGCAGTGACCCCTCGATAGTGACCCCGGACAGTGACCCCTTGACAGTGACCCCGGACAGTGACCCCGGGCAGTGACCACTCGACAGTGACTCCTCGACAGTGACCCCGGGCAGTGACCCCTCGATAGTGACCCCGGGCAGTGACCCCGGGCAGTGACCCGTCGACAGTGACCCGTCGACAGTGACCCCGGGCAGTGATCCCGGACAGTGATCCCGGGCAGTGATCCCTAGGCAGTGACCCCTCGACAGTGACCCCGGGCAGTGACCCCGGGCTGTGACCCCGGGCAGTGATCCCGGGCTGTGACCCCGGGCAGTGACCCCTGGACAGTGACCCCTGGACAGTGACCATGGGCAGTGACCCTGGGCAGTGACCCCGGGCAGTGACCCCTCGACAGTGATCCCGGGACAGTGACCCCGGGCAGTGATCCCGGACAGTGACCCCGGGACAGTGACCCTGGGCAGTGACCCCGGACAGTGATCCCGGGACAGTGACCCCGGGCAGTGACCCCTCGACAGTGATCCCGGGACAGTGACCCTGGGCAGTGACCCCGGACAGTGATCCCTGGACAGTGACCCCGGACAGTGACCCCTGGACAGTGACCCCTGGACAGTGACCCCGGACAGTGACCCCTGGACAGTGACCCCGGACAGTGATCCCTGGGCAGTGATCCCTGGACAGTGACCCCGGACAGTGACCCCTGGACAGTGACCCCTGGACAGTGAACCCGGACAGTGACCCCTGGACAGTGGGCAGTGATTCCAGTCAATAGGCATTGCCCTTGTCAGTAATCCTGGTCAGTGGGCAGTGCCCAGGACAGTGGTCCCGGACAGTGGACAGTGCCCAGGACAGTGGCCCCGGACAGTGGGCAGTGCCCAGGACAGTGACCCCGGACAGTGGGCAGTGCCCTGGACAGTGGGTAGTGCCCAGGACAGTGGGCAGTGCCCGGGACAGTGGGCAGTGCCCGGGACAGTGGGCAGTGCCCCGGACAGTGGGTAGTGCCCAGGACAGTGGCCCCAGACAGTGGGCAGTGCCCAGGACAGTGGGCAGTGCCCGGGACAGTGACCCCGGACAGTGGGCAGTGCCCGGGACAGTGACCCCGGGCAGTGCCCCGGACATTGGGCAGTGCCCGGGACAGTGGGCAGTGCCCGGGACAGTGACCCCGGACAGTGGGCAGTGCCCGGGACAGTGACCCCGGACAGTGATCCCGGACAGTGATCCCGGACAGTGACCCCTGGACAGTGACCCTGGGCAGTGACCCTGAGCAGTGACCCCGGACAGTGATCCCGGACAGTGACCCCGGGCAGTGATCCCGGGCTGTGACCCCGGGCAGTGACCCCTGGACAGTGACCCTGGGCAGTGACCCTGGGCAGTGACCCCTCGACAGTGATCCCGGGACAGTGATCCCTGGACAGTGACCCCGGGCAGTGACCCCTCGACAGTGATCCCGGGACAGTGACCCCGGGCAGTGACCCCGGGCAGTGACCCCTCGACAGTGATCCCGGGACAGTGATCCCGGGCAGTGACCCCGGGCAGTGACCCCTCGACAGTGATCCCGGGACAGTGACCCCGGGCAGTGACCCCGGGCAGTGACCCCTCGACAGTGACCCCGGGCAGTGACCCCTCGACAGTGATCCCGGGACAGTGATCCCTGGACAGTGACCCCGGACAGTGACCCCTGGACAGTGACCCCTGGACAGTGATCCCTGGACAGTGACCCCGGACAGTGACCCCTGGACAGTGACCCCGGACAGTGATCTCTGGACAGTGATCCCTGGACAGTGACCCCGGACAGTGACCCCTGGACAGTGACCCCTGGACAGTGAACCCGGACAGTGACCCCTGGACAGTGGGCAGTGACTCCAGTCAATAGGCATTGCCCTTGTCAGTAATCCTGGTCAGTGGGCAGTGCCCAGGACAGTGGCCCCGGACAGTGGGCAGTGCCCAGGACAGTGGCCCCGGACAGTGGGCAGTGCCCAGGACAGTGACCCCGGACAGTGGGCAGTGCCCAGGACAGTGACCCCAGACAGTGGGCAGTGCCCAGGACAGTGGGCAGTGCCCAGGACAGTGACCCCGGACAGTGGGCAGTGCCCGGGACAGTGACCCCGGGCAGTGCCCCGGACAGTGGGCAGTGCCCAGGACAGTGGGCAGTGCCCGGGGCAGTGACCCCGGACAGTGGGCAGTGCCCAGGACAGTGACCCCGGACAGTGGGCAGTGCCCAGGACAGTGACCCCAGACAGTGGGCAGTGCCCAGGACAGTGACCCCGGACAGTGGGCAGTGCCCGGGACAGTGACCCCGGGCAGTGCCCCGGACAGTGGGCAGTGCCCAGGACAGTGGGCAGTGCCCGGGGCAGTGACCCCGGACAGTGGGCAGTGCCCGGGACAGTGACCCCGGGCCGTGCCCCGGACAGTGGGCAGTGCCCGGGACGGTGACCCCGGGCCGTGCCCCGGACAGTGGGCAGTGCCCGGGACGGTGGGCAGTGCCCGGGACAGTGGGCAGTGCCCGGGACAGTGACCCCGGGCAGTGACCCCGGGCAGTGACCCGTCGACAGTGACCCCGGACAGTGATCCCGGGCTGTGACCCCGGGCAGTGACCCCTGGACAGTGACCCTGGGCAGTGACCCTGGGCAGTGACCCCGGACAGTGGTCCCGGGCAGTGACCCCTCGACAGTGACCCCTCGACAGTGACCCTGGGCTGTGACCCCGGGCTGTGACCCCGGGCAGTGACCCCGGGCAGTGACCCCGGGCAGTGACCCTGGGCAGTGACCCCGGGCAGTGACCCTGGGCAGTGACCCCGGGCAGTGACCCCGGGCAGTGACCCTGGGCAGTGACCCCTCGACAGTGATCCCGGGACAGTGACCCCGGGCAGTGATCCCGGGCTGTGACCCCGGGCAGTGACCCCTGGACAGTGACCCCGGGCAGTGACCCCTCAACAGTGATCCCGGGACAGTGACCCCGGGCAGTGATCCCGGACAGTGACCCCGGGCAGTGACCCCGGGCAGTGACCCCTCGACAGTGATCCCGGGACAGTGACCCCGGGCAGTGACCCCGGGCAGTGACCCCTCGACAGTGATCCCGGGACAGTGACCCCGGGCAGTGACCCCGGGCAGTGACCCCTCGACAGTGATCCCGGGACAGTGATCCCGGGCAGTGACCCCGGGCAGTGACCCCTCGACAGTGATCCCGGGACAGTGACCCCGGGCAGTGACCCCGGGCAGTGACCCCTCGACAGTGACCCCGGGCAGTGACCCCTCGACAGTGATCCCGGGACAGTGACCCCGGGCAGTGACCCCGGGCAGTGACCCCTCGACAGTGATCCCGGGACAGTGATCCCGGGCAGTGACCCCGGGCAGTGACCCCTCGACAGTGATCCCGGGACAGTGACCCCGGGCAGTGACCCCGGGCAGTGACCCCTCGACAGTGACCCCGGGCAGTGACCCCTCGACAGTGATCCCGGGACAGTGATCCCTGGACAGTGACCCCGGACAGTGACCCCTGGACAGTGACCCCTGGACAGTGATCCCTGGACAGTGACCCCGGACAGTGACCCCTGGACAGTGACCCCGGACAGTGATCTCTGGACAGTGATCCCTGGACAGTGACCCCGGACAGTGACCCCTGGACAGTGACCCCTGGACAGTGAACCCGGACAGTGACCCCTGGACAGTGGGCAGTGACTCCAGTCAATAGGCATTGCCCTTGTCAGTAATCCTGGTCAGTGGGCAGTGCCCAGGACAGTGGCCCCGGACAGTGGGCAGTGCCCAGGACAGTGGCCCCGGACAGTGGGCAGTGCCCAGGACAGTGACCCCGGACAGTGGGCAGTGCCCAGGACAGTGACCCCAGACAGTGGGCAGTGCCCAGGACAGTGGGCAGTGCCCAGGACAGTGACCCCGGACAGTGGGCAGTGCCCGGGACAGTGACCCCGGGCAGTGCCCCGGACAGTGGGCAGTGCCCAGGACAGTGGGCAGTGCCCGGGGCAGTGACCCCGGACAGTGGGCAGTGCCCGGGACAGTGACCCCGGGCAGTGCCCCGGACAGTGGGCAGTGCCCGGGACAGTGGGCAGTGTCCGGGACAGTGACCCCGGACAGTGGGCAGTGCCCGGGACAGTGGGCAGTGTCCGGGACAGTGACCCCGGGCTGTGCCCCGGACAGTGGGCAGTGCCCGAGACAGTGGGCAGTGTCCGGGGACGGTGAGATTGTTCTCAAGCCTGTCATTAAGGATCTCCTTGTGTTGTTGATAATGTTGATTACTGGGGGAAGGTTCTGGAAGGAAAGAGCGATTGCAGTTACAGGTTTCGGTTAACAGTTGATCGGTCGCAGTGAGGCACACGTGGTGGGTAGTCAGTCGGTTAACAGGCGATTGAGGTGTTAACAGTGTGTGAGGTCTGAGGTTAATAAGTCAGGGCTCATTGAGAACAGAACCCAAGTTCTGCACATGGACTCAATCTATTGTCCAGGGCTCAGGAGGACATGGCCCTGAAAATGATTTCAGCAAAACGTATAGCCCTTAACTTGCAGCAAGTGGAGATGGATGGAACATTGTGGAGCACACTCTGTTCTGACACACTCTGTTCATCATCCTCGGGCAGCTGGGAGCTGCTGGAAGTCTGACCATCCTGTGGGGTAAATGGGAGGGTCGAGCTCTGGGGTTCAAACCCTCTCAGAGCGAGTGGTGGAGCTGGACTTCCACAAGTTCCACTTCCTGCGCAGCCGCTGTTTCTGCAGGAGCTCCTGTTCACGTTGGCGCTCTCTCAGTGCTCGGTGATAACGATCCTCAGCCTTGAGATACCAGACTGGGGGCCAGCGCCACTTCTCAAAGTGCTCCTGCTTATCTAGGAACACAACAACCAGGAGGAGCTTGAAGCAGCAATGTCAAACAAGACTGAATATACAACTCACAAACTTTATATAACACCAACCAACCAGCAAACTGTCTCCTCAACACAGTCACAGATTGGAGGGCACTCTCATAACCCACTATTCCCACATTCACACCAAAATATACTTCCAAAGTCGGGATGTCTTGCTGCAGTTATACAGGGCCTTGGGGAGAGCACAGCTGGAGGGTGGTGTGCAGGGTTGGTCTCCCCTAGCTATGAGAGGACAGACCTGCCATAGAGGGAGTGCAGGGGAGGGTCACTGGACTGATACTGAGGATGGGAGAAAGTGAGGCCTGCAGATGCTGGAGATTAGAGTCAAGATCAGAGTGGTGCTGGAAAAGCATAGGCCCTTCATCATCACTTGAAGAGCTCATGCCCGAAAGGTCGATTCTCCTGCTCCTCGGACGCTGCCTGACTGGCTGTGCTTTTCCAGCAACACACCTTTTGATGCTGAGGATGGCCTATGAGGAGGGATTGGTTCAACTGGCCCTGCATTTGTAGAGTATGATTTAAACTCTGTAACAGGGCTGGAGAGACCTGAGGCTGGGAGGATGTTTCCTCTGTTGGGGAGACTGGAACCACAGTCAGTCTCAGATATAGGGAAGCCCATGTCAGACTGAGATGAGGAAACAGGTCTTTACTCAAAGGGCAGTGAATGTGTGGAATTCTCTGCCATAGAAGGCTGAGGAGGACAAGTTACTGAATAAATTCAAGACAGAGATTAATCAATTCTTTTAGAAGCATCAAGGGGTATGAGGAGAATGGGAGATTACGATGCTAAGCTGTTAAGATAAAAGGTGGGTCATAATCATATTGAATGGCAGAGCTAGCTCAGAGGCTGAATGGATTACTCCTGCTCCTAGTCTCTGTGTTTCGTTCTGTTTGTAACCCATTGGGTATTTCATTCGATAAATTCTTCAAGGATTACTGTCCTTCTCTTCTTGGTTTGGTCCTTATGTCAGCCCTGGGAACGATAGACCACTGAGCCTTACTTCGGTTGTGGGTAAAATGGCGGAAAAGGACTATAAGAGATAGGATTTATAATCATTGAGAAAGGAATAAGTTGTTTAGGGTTAGTCAGCACAGTTTTGTGAAGGGTAGGTCGTGCCTCACAAACCTTATTGAGTTCTTTGAGAAAGTGACCAAACAGGTGGATGAGAGTAAACTGGTTGATGTGGTGTATATGGATTTCAGCGAGGCGTTCGATAAGGTTCCCCACAGTAGGCTATTGTACAAAATGTGGAGGAATGGGATTGTGGGATATATAGCAGTTTGGGTCAGTAATTGGCTTGCTGAAAGAAGACAGAGGGTGGTGGTTGATGGGAAATGTTCAGCCTGGAGTCCAGTTACTAGTGGTGTACCGCAAGGGTCGGTGTTGGGTCCACTGCTGTTTGTCATTTTTATAAACGACCTGGATGAGGGGGTAGAAGGGTGGGTTAGTAAATTTGCAGACGACACTAAGGTCGGTGGAGTTGTGGATAGTGACGAAGGATGTTGTAGGTTACAGAGAGACATAGATAAGCTGCAGAGCTGGGCTGAGAGGTGGCAAATGGAGTTTAATGGGGACAAGTGTGAGGTGATTCACTTTGGTCGGAGTAACCGGAATGCAAAGTACTGGGCTAATGGTAAGATTCTTGGTAGTGTAGATGGGCAGAGAGATCTCGGTGTCCATGTACACAGATCCCTGAAAGTTGCCACCCAGATTGACAGGGTTGTTAAGAAGGCACACAGTGTTTTAGCTTTTATTAATAGAGGGATCAAGTTCCGGCACCATGAGGTTATGCTACAGCTGTACAAAACTCTGGTGCGGCCGCACTTGGAGTATTGTGTACAGTTCTGGTCACCGCATTATAAGAAGGATGTGGGAGCTTTGGAAAGGGTGCAGAGGAGATTTACTAGGATGTTGCCTGGTATGGCGGGAAGGTCTTATGAGGAAAGGCTGAGGGACTTGAGGCTGTTTTTGTTAGAGAGAAGAAGGTTGAGAGGTGACTCAATAGAGACATATAAGATAATCAGAGGGTTAGATAGGGTGGACAGGGAGAGCCTTTTTCCAAGTATGGTGACAGTGAGCACAGGGGCCATAGCTTTAAATTGAGGGGTGATAGATATAGGACAGATGTCAGAGGTAGTTTCTTTACTCAGAGAGTAGTAAGGGTATTGTACGTCTTGTGTGTAACAGTAGTAGACTCGCCAACTTTAAGTGCATTTAAATGGTCATTGGATAAACATCTGGATAAGAATGGAACAGTGTAGGATAGATGGGCTTCAGATTGGTGTAACAAGTCGGTGTGACATCGAGGCCGAAGGGCCTGTACTGCGCTGGAATGGTCTATTCTATTCTATTCTAAATACGCCTCCAGATTTATTCCTGAACTTCTCTCTCTCTCTCTATTTGGCAATCTATAGTAGATGCCCAGCAGTGTGCCTCAAAAACCTCTCTCCACATCTATAACGCCCTGAGGTACAGAAACTCCAAATTACACAATTCTCTGACAGAAAACACATTCTCCTCACCTTTGTCTTAAAATTGAGGGTCACTCTTTTGGGACAATTCAAGCCCAACAGGAGACATCCTTCCCACGTGAACCTTGTCAAATCCAGTCCGGATGTTATTCACCTCAGTGTAGTCACCCCTCCCTCAGCACTCACTCTATTGGGATCAAGCTCAGTCTGTCTAAGCTTTTCCATAAACCAAACCCCTCATTCCAGATACCAATCTGATAAACCTCCTACAAACTCCGAACCTGAAATTGAAATTGAGACATCGCAACAGAATATCTCGAGAGAAGCTGTTCCCTCTCATAAAAAAATTGAGGAAGACAGGGAACAGATTTAAAAACCTGAGTAAAAGGTGCCAAACTGACACGAGGATATTGATTGAATTTTTAAAGGAAATAACAAGGAGCATTATGGGTAGAAGGGTGAGTCATAGTCATAGAGATGTACATCATGGAAACAGCCCCTTCGGCCCAACCCGTCCGTGCTAGCCCAGATATCCCATCCCAATCTAGTCCCACCTGCCAGCACCCGGCCCATATCCCTCCAAACCCTTCCTATTCATATACCCATCCATATACCCATCCATATACCCATCCATATACCCATCCATATACCCATCCATATACCCATCCTAAATGTTGCAAGTTTACAGAATAGTGGGAGGCCTGGATAAAGTGCGTGTGGAGAAGGTGTTTGGACCCAAGGGCACAGCCTCAGGGTGAAGGGACGGAGAGGAATTTCTCCAGCCTGAGGGTGGGGAATCTGTGGGACTCATTGCTGCAGAGGACAGGTCATTGAGTGTATTTAAGGTAAAGTTAGAGAGGTTCCTGATGAGTCAGGGGATCCAGCGCTATGGAGGGGGTAATGCAGGAGAATGGGGTTAAGAAACCTATCAGCCATGATCGAACGGCAGAGCAGAGCCGATGGGCTGAGTGGCCTGGGTAGACTCTTTGTCCCAGGAATAACTGATGGAGGTGACAGGCAAAGTCTGTTCCTCCACATTTGAACATCTCTGCTGGAATCGAGGCGACACACGCAGGGTTTCCAGTCTCCATGTGTCTAACAGCAGCTTCACTTCTGCCCCACGAGGCTGGGGTTGAAGATCACCTTTGACGGAGAGTTGGGTTATTTTAGTTAGGAGTTGTTTGTATCATTGCTCAGGATTTGTTTGAGGTGTTCTCTCCATCAGAGGCTGATGCTTACCCTGCCCCTGAAAAGGGTTCCACAACACTGTGACGTAGAGGGTGTTGGGGACATGTCATGCCTCGGAGACACTGTAGGAACCCGGAGATGGTGCTGTCAGGAATGAGCAGCAACTCCTTCCCTTTCTCAGTCCACTCCTCCTTCAGCTCTGGTTCTCCTCCTCCTCTGCTGTTGGATGCCTTCCCCTCCCTCCCTCGCTGGTGACGTCGTCTTTGTCCGGAATGCACAGCTTTCCTCTCCTTGTTCAAGAGGCTCCTGGATGGAGTCGTCATTCCCGTTGTCCCAGTCACTGAGTTTCCTGGTCATTCCCGTTGTCCCAGTCCTGGAGTTTCCGGGTCATTCCCGTTCTCCCAGTCACCGTGTTTCCTGATCATTCCCGTTGTCCCAGTCACGGAGTTTCCTGATCATTCCCGTTGTCCCAGTCCCGGTGTTTCCTGGTCATTCCCGTTGTCCCAGTCACGGAGTTTCCTGATCATTCCCGTTGTCCCAGTCCCGGTGTTTCCTGATCATTCCCGTTGTTTCCTGGTCATTCCCGTTGTCCCAATCACTGTGTTTCCTGATCATTCACGTTGTCCCAGTCCCGGTGTTTCCTGATCATTCCCGTTGTCCCAGTCCCGGTGTTTCCTGATTATTCCCGTTGTCCCAGTCACTGTGTTTCCTGATCATTCCCGTTGTCCCAGTCCCGGTGTTTCATGATCATTCCCGTTGTTTCCTGATCATTCCCGTTGTCCTAGTCACTGTGTTTCCTGATCATTCCCGTTGTCCCAGTCCCGTTGTTTCCTGGTCATTCCCGTTGTCCCAGTCACTGTGTTTCCTGATCATTCCCGTTGTCCCAGTCAAGGTGTTTCTTGATCATTCCCGTTGTCCCGGTCCCGGTGTTTCCTGATCGTTCCCGTTGTCCCGGTCACTGTGTTTCCTGATCGTTCCCGTTGTCCCAGTCACTGTGTTTCCTGGTCATTCCCGTTGTCCCAGTCACTGTGTTTCCTGATTATTCCCGTTGTCCCAGTCCCGGTGTTTCCTGATCATTCCCGTTGTCCCAGTCACTGTGTTTCCTGGTCATTCCCGTTGTCCCAGTCCCGGTGTTTCCTTATCATTCCCGTTGTCCCAGTCACTGTGTTTCCGATCATTCCTGTTGTCCCAGTCACTGTGTTTCCTGATTATTCCTGTTGTCCCAGTCCCGGTGTTTCCTGATCATTTCCGTTGTCCCAGTCACTGTGTTTCCTAGTCATTCCCATTGTCCCAGTCCCGGTGTTTCCTTATCATTCCCGTTGTCCCAGTCACTGTGTTTCCTGATCATTCCCGTTGTCTCAGTCCCGGTGTTTCCTTATCATTCCCGTTGCCCCAGTCCCGGTGTTTCCTGATCATTCCCGTTGTTCCAGTCACTGTGGTTCCTGGTCATTCCCATTGTCCCAGTCCCGGAGTTTCCTGATCATTCGCGTTGTCCCAGTCGCGGTGTTTCCTGATCATTCCCGTTGTCCCAGTCACTGTGTTTCCTGGTCATTCCCGTTGTCTCAGTCCCGGGGTTTCCTTATCATTCCCGTTGTCCCAGTCACTGTGTTTCCTGATTATTCCCGTTGTCCCAGTCCCGGTGTTTCCTGATTATTCCCATTGTCCCAGTCCCGGTGTTTCCTGATCATTCCCGTTGTTTCCTGGTCATTCCCGCTGTCCCAGTCACTGTGTTTCCTGATTATTCCCATTGTCCCAGTCCCGGTGTTTCCTGATTATTCCCATTGTCCCAGTCCCGGTGTTTCCTGATCATTCCCGGAGTTTCCTGATTATTCCCATTGTCCCAGTCCCGGTGTTTCCTGATCATTCCCGTTGTTTCCTGGTCATTCCCGCTGTCCCAGTCACTGTGTTTCCTGATTATTCCCGTTGTCCCAGTCCCGGTGTTTCCTGATTATTCCCATTGTCCCAGTCCCGGTGTTTCCTGATCATTCCCGTTGTTTCCTGGTCATTCCCGTTGTCCCAGTCCCGGAGTTTCCTGATCATTCCCGTTGTCCCAGTCCCGGTGTTTCCTTATCATTCCCATTGTCCCAGTCCCGGTGTTTCCTGATTATTCCCATTGTCCCAGTCCTGGTGTTTCCTGATCATTCCCGTTGTTTCCTGGTCATTCCCGCTGTCCCAGTCCCAGAGTCTCCTGGTCATTCCCGTTGTCCCAGTCACTGTGTATCATAGAACAATACAGCACAGAACAGGCCCTTCGGCCCTCGATGTTGCACCGACCTGTGAACTATTCTCAGCTTGTTCCCCTACACTATCCCATCATCATCCATGTGCTTATCCAAGTTTTGTTTAAATCTCCCTAATGTGGCTGAGTGAACTACATTGGCAGGCAGGGCATTCCACGCCCTTACCACTCTCTGCGTAAAGAACCTGCCTCTGACATCTGTCTTAAATCTCTCACCCCTCAATTTGTAGTTATGCTGACGTCATTATCCTAGGAAAAAGTCTTTCACTGTCTACCCTATCTAATCCTCTGATCATCTTGTATGTCTCTATTAAATCCCCCCTTAGCCTTCTTCTTTCCAATGAGAACAGACCCAAGTCTCTCAGTCTTTCCTCATTACACCTTCCCTCCAGACCAGGCAACATCCCGGTAAATTTCCTCTGCACCTTTTCCAATGTTTCCACGTCCTTCCCGACATATGGCGACCAGAACTGTACACAATATTCCAAGTGTGGCCGCACCAGCGTTTTGTATAGTTGTAGCATGATATTGCGGCTCCAGACCGCAATCCCTCTCCTAATAAAATCTAATACACCGTATGCCTTCTAAACAGCACTATCCACCTGGGTGGCAACTTTCAGGGATCTATGTACATGGACTCCAAGATCCCTCTGCCCATCCACACTACCAAGAATCTTTCCATCGACCCAGTACTCTGCCTTCCTGTTATTCTTCCCAAAGTGCATCACCTCACATTTAGCTGCATTGAACTCCATTTGCCAGCTCTCAGCCCAAATCTGCAGTTTATCCAAGTCCCCCTGCAACCTGTAACATTCTTCCAAACTGTCCACTACTCCACCGACTTTAGCGTTATCTGCAAATTTACTAA
Source organism: Chiloscyllium plagiosum (assembly GCF_037043375.1). Classification (NCBI taxonomy): domain Eukaryota; kingdom Metazoa; phylum Chordata; class Chondrichthyes; order Orectolobiformes; family Hemiscylliidae; genus Chiloscyllium; species Chiloscyllium plagiosum. The sequence continues at coordinate 180,713,751 of NW_028270139.1, forward strand.
TCCACCCACCTATGGCTGCGTCCAAGTCATTTATAAAAATGACAAACAGCAGTGGTCCCAAAACAGACCCTTGGGGCTCACCACTGGTAACTGGATTCCAGGCTGAATATTTTCCATCAATCACCACTCGCTGCCTTCTTTCAGAAAGCCAGTTTCTAATCCAAACTGCTAAATCACAGTCAATCCCATGCCTCTGCATTTTCTCCAACAGCCTACCATGTGGAACCTTATCAAATACTTTACTGAAGTCCATGTACACCACGTCAATTGCCCTGCCCTCATCTACATGCTTGGTCACCTTCTCAAAAAACTCAATGGGGTTTGTGAGACACGACCTGCTCTTGATGAAACCATGTTGACTATCTGAAATCAAATTGTTGCTTGCTAGATGATTATAAATTTTATCTCTTATAATCCTTTCCATACCTTTCCTACAACAGAGGTAAGGCTCACTGGTCTATAATTACCTGGGTCATCTCTACTGCCCTTCTTGAACAAGGGCACAACATTTGCAATCCTCCAGTCCTCAGGCACTAAACCTGTAGACAATGATGACTCAAATATCAAAGCCAAAGGTTGTGTTATCTCCTCCCAAGCTTCCCAGAGAATCCTCGGATAAATCCCATCTGGCCCAGGGGACTTATCCACTTTCACTCCTTCTAGGATTGATAACATTGGTGGGCGGCACGGTGGCACAGTGGTTAGCACTGCAGCCTCACAGCGCCAGAGACCCGGGTTCAATTCCCGCCTCAGGCGACTGACTGTGTGGAGTTTGCACGTTCTCCCCGTGTCTGCGTGGGTTTCCTCCGGGTGCTCCGGTTTCCTCCCACAGTCCAAAGATGTGCAGGTTAGGTGAATTGGCCATACTAAATTGCCCGTAGTGTTAGGTAAGGGGGTAAATGTAGGGGTATGGGTGGGTTGCGCTTCAGCGGGTCAGTGTGGACTTGTTGGGCTGAAGGGCCTGTTTCCACACTGTTAGTAATCTAATCTAAAAAAAAACTGTTCATAACTAACCTCGATCCTTTCTCGTCTAATATCTCGTAACTCATTCTTCTCCTCCACAATATTCTCCTTTTCCTGAGTAAACACTGATGAGAAATATTCGTTTAGCACCTCTCCGATCTCCGCAGGGTCCACACTCAACCTCCCACTTCTGTCTTTGACTGGCCCTATTCCTACCCTCATCACCCTTTTATTCCTCATCATTCCCAGTCATTTTTCCTGATCATTCCCGTTGTCCCAGTCATTTTTCCTGATCATTCCCATTGTCCCAGTCACTGTGTTTCCTGGTCATTCCCATTGTCCCAGTCCCGGAGTTTCCTGGTCATTCCCATTGTCCCAGTCACTGTGTTTCCTGATCATTCCCATTGTCCCAGGCCTGGAGATTCCTGGTCATTCCCGTTTTTCAGTCACTGTGTTTCCTGATCATTCCCGTTGTCCCAGTCACTGTGTTTCCTGGTCATTCCCGTTGTTTCCTGATCATTCCCGTTGTCCCAGTCGCGCTGTTTCCTGATCATTCCCGTTTTCCCAGTCCCGGAGTTTCCTGGTCATTCCCGTTGTCCCAGTCGCGGAGTTTCCTGATCATTCCCGTTGTCCCAGTCCCGGAGTTTCCTGGTCATTCCCGTTGTCCCAGTCATGGAGTTTCCTGATCATTCCCGTTGTCCCAGTCACTGAGTTTTCTGGTTATTCCCATTGTTTCCTGATCATTCCCGTTGTCCCAGTCCCGGAGTTTCCTGGTCATTCCCATTGTCCCAGTCGCGGTGTTTCGTGGTCATTCCCGTTGTCCCAGTCACTGTGTTTCCTGATCATTCCCGTTGTTTCCTGGTCATTCCCGCTGTCCCAGTCCCGGAGTCTCCTGGTCATTCCTGTTGTCCCAGTCCCGGAGTTTCCTGGTCATTCCTGTTGTCCCAGTCCTGGAGTCTCCTGGTCATTCCCGTTGTCCCAGTCCCGAGTCTCCTGGTCATTCCCGTTGTCCCAGTCCCGGAGTTTCCTGATCATTCCCATTGTCCCAGTCCCGGAGTCTCCTGGTCATTCCCGTTGTCCCAGTCCCGGAGTTTCCTGGTCATTCCTGTTGTCCCAGTCCTGGAGTCTCCTGATCATTCCCGTTGTCCCAGTCCCGAGTCTCCTGGTCATTCCCATTGTTCCAGTCCCGGAGTCTCCTGGTCATTCCCGTTGTCCCAGTCCCGGAGTCTCCTGGTCATTCCCATTGTTCCAGTCCCGGAGTCTCCTGGTCATTCCCGTTGTCCCAGTCCCGGAGTCTCCTGGTCATTCCCGTTGTTCCAGTCCCGAGTCTCCTGGTCATTCCCATTGTTCCAGTCCCGGAGTCTCCTGGTCATTCCCGTTGTCCCAGTCCCGAGTCTCCTGGTCATTCCCGTTGTCCCAGTCCCGGAGTTTCCTGATCATTCCCATTGTCCCAGTCCCGGAGTCTCCTGGTCATTCCCGTTGTCCCAGTCCCGGAGTTTCCTGGTCATTCCTGTTGTCCCAGTCCTGGAGTCTCCTGATCATTCCCGTTGTCCCAGTCCCGAGTCTCCTGGTCATTCCCATTGTTCCAGTCCCGGAGTCTCCTGGTCATTCCCATTGTTCCAGTCCCGGAGTCTCCTGGTCATTCCCGTTGTCCCAGTCCCGGAGTCTCCTGGTCATTCCCGTTGTCCCAGTCCCGGAGTCTCCTGGTCATTCCCGTTGTTCCAGTCCCGAGTCTCCTGGTCATTCCCATTGTTCCAGTCCCGGAGTCTCCTGGTCATTCCCGTTGTCCCAGTCCCGGAGTCTCCTGGTCATTCCCGTTGTCCCAGTCCCAGAGTCTCCTGGTCATTCCCATTGTCCCAGTCCCGGAGTTTCCTGGTCATTCCTGTTGTCCCAGTCCCGGAGTTTCCTGGTCTTGTAGCCAATGGGTTCCCCAATCCATGATTGTTCGGGTGATCGGTGAGGAACGTCACTAATGTGCTCGTCTCCTGAAGCCCCTTCCCATTAAGTTTGTTTCTGAGCTGTTTGTTCATCTTCAGCTGCACCTCGTGCCATGTGATAGTCATCGAGGGTGAGCAGAGTGAATCCTATCGTCATGGAGGAAGCTGCTGAAACACCCTCCTGTTCCTATTTGAAGAGTGAAACAACTGAGTCAAACTCCTTTAGCCTGAGCGCAAGCTCGAAGCTTTGTGCTTCCTGACCACAGCATCGTGCCCCTGTCATGTTTTGCTGTCCACATTCTGCAGGAGGAACATTCAACTGCCCTCACCTCGAAGGGAGGGGGGGGGGGGTACATGGGGAAGGTTGGGTGAGGGGGGGTTGGTACATGGGGAAGGGTGTGGGGGGGGTGGTACATGGGGAAGGGTGGGGGAGGGGGGTGGTACATGGGGAAGGGTGGGGGAGGGGAGGGTGGTACATGGGGAAGGGTGGGGGAGGGGGTGGTACATGGGGAAGGGTGTGGGGGGGGGTGGTACATGGGGAAGGGTGGGGGAGGGGGGTGGTACATGGGGAAGGGTGGGGGAGGGGAGGGTGGTACATGGGGAAGGGTGGGGGAGGGGGGTGGTACATGGGGAAGGGTGGGGAGGGGGGTGGTACATGGGGAAGGGTGGGGGAGGGGAGGGTGGTACATGGGGAAGGGTGGGGGAGGGGGGTGGTACATGGGGAAGGGTGGGGGAGGGGGGTGGTACATGGGGAAGGGTGGGGGAGGGGGGTGGTACATGGGGAAGGGTGGGGGAGGGGAGGGTGGTACATGGGGAAGGGTGGGGGAGGGGGGTGGTACATGGGGAAGGGTGGGTGAGGGGAGGGTGGTACATGGAGAAGGGTGGGTGAGGGGAGGGTGGTACATGGAGAAGGGTGGGGGAAGGGGGTGGTACATGGGGAAGGGTGGGGGAGGGGAGGGTGGTACATGGGGAAGGGTGGGGGAGGGGAGGGTGGTACATGGAGAAGGGTGGGGGAAGGGGGTGGTACATGGGGAAGGGTATGGGAGGGGGGGTGGTACATGGAGAAGGGTGGGTGAGGGGAGGGTGGTACATGGGGAAGGGTGGGTGAGGGGAGGGTGGTACATGGGGAAGGGTGGGGGAGGGGGGTGGTACATGGGGAAGGGTGGGGGAGGGGGGTGGTACCTGGGGAAGGGTGGGGGGGTGGTACATGGGGAAGGGTGGGGGAGGAGGGGGGGTACATGGGGAAGGGTGGGGGAGTGGGTGTGGTACGTGGGGAAGGGTGGGTGAGGGGGGGGTGGTACGTGGGGAAGGGTGTGGGAGGGGGGTGGTACATGGGGAAGGGAGGGGGGGTGGTACCTGGGGAAGGGTGGGGGAGTGGGGGGTGGTACCTGGGGAAGGGTGGGGGTGTGGGGTGGTACCTGGGGAAGGGTGGGGGGGTGGTACATGGGGAAGGGCGGGGGAGGGGTTGGTGGTACCTGGGGAAGGGTGGGGGAGGGGGTGGTGGTACCTGGGAAAGGGTGGGTGAGGGGGGGGTGGTAATGGGGAAGGGTGGGTGAGGGGGGGGTGGTACCTAGGGAAGGGTGGGGGAGGGGGGTGGTACATGGGGAAGGGTGGGTGAGGGGGGGGTGGTACCTAGGGAAGGGTGGGGAGGGGGGTGTGGTACATGGGGAAGGATGGGGGAGGGGAGTGGTACATGGGGAAGGGTGGGGGAGGGGGGTGGTACATGGGGAAGGGTGGGGGAGGTGGGGTGGTTGGGGAAGGGTGGGGGAGTGGGGGTGGTACCTGGGGAAGGGTGGGGGAGGGGGGTGGTACATGGGGAAGGGTGTGGGAGGGGGGGTGGTACATGGAGAAGGGTGGGTGAGGGGAGGGTGGTACATGGGGAAGGGTGGGTGAGGGGAGGGTGGTACATGGGGAAGGGTGGGGGAGGAGGGTGGTACCTGGGGAAGGGTGGGGGGGTGGTACATGGGGAAGGGTGGGGGAGGAGGTGTGGTACGTGGGGAAGGGAGGGGGGGGGTGGTACCTGGGGAAGGGTGGGTGAGGGGGGGGGTGGTACCTAGGGAAGGGTGGGGGAGGGGGGTGGTACATGGGGAAGGGTGGGGGAGGGGGTGGTACATGGGGAAGGGTGGGGGAGGGGGGTGGTACCTAGGGAAGGGTGGGGGAGGGGGTGGTGGTACCTGGGGAAGGGTGGGGGAGGGGGGTGGTACATGGGGAAGGGTGGGGGGGTGGTACATGGGGAAGGGTGGGGAGGGGGCAGTGATACTTGGGGAAGGGTGGGGAGGGGGGTTGGTACATGGGGAAGGGTGGGGGAGGGGGGTGGTACCTGGGGAAGGGTGGGGGAGGGGGGGTGGTACCTGGGGAAGGGTGGGGGAGGGGGGTTGGTACATGGGAGGGTGGGGGAGTGGGGGGTGGTACCTGGGAGGGTGGGGGAGTGGGGGGTGGTACCTGGGAGGGTGGGGGAGTGGGGGGTGGTACCTGGGCAAGGGTGGGGGAGTGGGGGGTGGTACCTGGGGAGGGGTGGGTGAGGGGGGGGTACATGGGGAAGGGTGGGGGAGGGGGGTGGTACATGGGGAAGGGTGGGTGAGGGAGGGTGGTACATGGGGAAGGGTGGGGGAGGGGGTGGTACCTGGGGAAGGGTGGGGGAGGGGGGGTGGTACCTGGGGAAGGGTGGGGGAGGGGGGTTGGTACATGGGGAAGGGTGGGGGAGTTGGGGTGGTACCTGGGGAAGGGTGGGGGAGGGGGGTGGTACCTGGGGAAGGGTGGGGGAGTTGGGGTGGTACCTGGGGAAGGGTGGGGGAGGGGGGTGGTACCTGGGCAAGGGTGGGGGAGTGGGGGGTGGTACCTGGGCAAGGGTGGGGGAGTGGGGGGTGGTACCTGGGGAGGGGTGGGGGAGTGGGGGGTGGTACCTGGGGAGGGGTGGGGGAGTGGGGGGTGGTACCTGGGGAGGGGTGGGGGAGTGGGGGGTGGTACCTGGGGAGGGGTGGGTGAGGGGGTGGTACATGGGGAAGGGTGGGGGAGGGGGGTGGTACATGGGGAAGGGTGGGTGAGGGGGGTGGTACCTGGGGAAGGGTGGGGGAGTTGGGGTGGTACCTGGGGACGGGTGGGGGAGGGGGGTGGTACCTGGGGAAGGGTGGGGGAGGGGGGTGGTACCTGGGGAAGGGTGGGGGAGTGGGTGTGGTACCTGGGGAAGGGTGGAGGGGGGGGTGGTACCTGAGGAAGGGTAGGGGGGGTGGTACCTATGGAAGGGTGGGGGAGGGGGTGGTACATGGGGAAGGGTGACGGAGGGGGGGTGGTACATGGGGTAGGGTGGGGAAGGGGGGGTGGTACATGGGGAAGGGTGGGGGAGTGGTGGTACATGAGGAAGGGTGGGGGAGGGGGGTGGTACCTGGGGAAGGGTGAGTTGGGGGGTGGTGGTACATGGGGAAGGGGGGGGTTTACATGGGGAAGGGTGGAGTGGTACATGGGGAAGGGTGGGGGAGGGGGGGTGTTACATGGGGAAGGGTGGGGGAGGGGCTGTTACATGGGGAAGGGTGGGGGAGTGGGGGGTGGTACCTGGGGAAGGGTGGTACATGGGGAAGGGTGGGGGAGGGGGGGGTTACATGGGGAAGGGTGGGGGTGGGGTTTGTGGTGCATGGGGAAGGGTGGGGGAGGGGGGGTGTTACATGGCGAAGGGTGGGGGAGGGGGTTGTGGTACATGGGGAAGGGTGGGGGAGGGGGGGTGGTACCTGGGGAAGGGTGGGGGAGGGGGGGTGGTACCTGGGGAAGGTTGGGGGAGGGGGGGTGGTACATGGGGAAGGGTGGGGGAGGGGGAAGGGTGGGGGGGGTACATGGGGAAGTGTGGGGGAGGGGGGGTGTTACATGGGGAAGGGTGAGAGAGGGGGTTGTGGTACATGGGGAAGAGTGATACATGTGGAAGGGTGGGGGAGTGGGGGGTGGTACATGGGGAAGGGGGGGGTGTTACATGGGGAAGGGTGGGGGAGGGGGGTGGGACATGGGGAAGGGTGGGGGTACCTGGGGAAGGGTGGGGGAGGGGGGGGGTGTTACATGGGGAAGGGTGGGGGAGGGGGGTGGGGCATGGGGAAGGGTGGGGTAGGGGGGGTGGTACATGGGGAAGTGTGGGGGAGGGGGGGTGGTACCTGGGGAAGGGTGGGGGAGGGGGGTGGGGCATGGGGAAGGGTGCGGTAGGGGGGGTGGTACATGGGGAAGGGTGGGGGAGGGGGGGTGGTACATAGGGAAGGGTGGGGGAGGGGGGGTGGTACCTGGGGAAGGGTGGGGGAGTGGGGTGGTACCTGGGGAAGGGTGGGGGGGGTGTTACATGGGGAAGGGTGGGGGAGGGGGGTGGGGCATGGGGAAGGGTGGGGTAGGGGGGTGGTACATGGGGAAGGGTGGGGGAGGGGGTGGGCATGGGGAAGGGTGGGGTAGGGGGGTGGTACATGGGGAAGGGTGGGGGAGGGGGGGTGGTACCTGGGGAAGTGTGGGGGAGGGGGTGGGACATGGGGAAGGGTGGGGGAGGGGGGGGTGGGACATGGGGAAGGGTGGGGGTGGGGGGGTGGGACATGGGGAAGGGTGGGGGTGGGGGGGTGGTACATGGGGAAGGGTGGGGGAGGGGGTGAGGACAGTTCGGGTCTATGTTTCAGGAAGACATGGAGAGCCCTGAGACCGTCCTGGTGGGGGATGGGGAAGAGGAGATGCCTTCAGCCGACTCACTGGACATTGTGAAGCTGATGGGGAATTGCAGGTTTAGTGGATCACAATGGCCTGATGTGCCATAGTGGGGTCATGCTCCAGGGGGAGATAGGAGGAGGGTATCTGAGAGCTGGTGTTCAGTTCCTGTCAGTCAGTACACCAGACTACAACAGCACCACCCTTATCAGCTTAATAACAAAGTCAGGGTGGGATCTGAGGCCGGAGAGAGGGGTCCAAGTGTAGGGAGAGTGTTGGAGCTGGGTGAAGGAGCATCTAGGGGATGGGGAGAGGAGAGGAGAGGATTGTCATTCTTGTAAACTTTCTCTGGACCCTCTCAGAGTCCAGCACATCCTTCCTTAGATACAGCTCAAAACTGCTCGCAATATTCCGAATATGATCTGACCAGAGCCTTAAACAGCCTCAGCAGTACATCTCTACTCTAGTATTCTAGCCCTCTTGAAATGAATACTAATATTTGCCTTCCTTAACTGCATGTTAACCTGAAGAGAATCTGATCTGGGATTCCCTAACTCCCTTTGTACTTCAGATTTCTTAGTCCTTTCCTCATTACAAAAACAGTCAACGCCTCTATTCTTCTGACCAAAGTCTATTACCTCACACTTTCCCACATTATATTCCATCTGGCACTTATTTGCCTCTTCCCTCTCCAAGTCCTCTTGCAGCTTCCCACTTCCTCATTACAACCTGTCCCTCCAACTATCTTTGTGTCATCTGAAAACTTACCAACAGAGCATTCCATTCTCAGGACAGACCCATGATGTTGATAGTGAGAGATTCAGTGATGGTCAAAGTTTGTGAGAAGATTTGTAGGTCGGGTGCTCGTTGTTGTGGTTCTGTTCGCCGAGCTGGGAATTTGTGTTGCAGATGTTTCGCCCCCTGTCTAGGTGACATCCTCAGTGCTTGGGAGCCTCCTGTGAAGCGCTTCTGTGATCTTTCCTCCGCCATTTGTAGTGGATTGAATCTGCCGCTTCCGGTTGTCAGTTTCAGCTGTCCGCTGCAATGGCAGGTGTATTGGGTCCAGGTCGATGTGTTTGTTGATAGAGTCTGTGGATGAGTGCCATGCCTCTAGGAATTCCCTGGCTGTTCTCTGTTTGGCTTGTCCTATAATAGTAGTGTTGTCCTGGTCGAACTCATGTTGCTTGTCATCTGAGTGTGTGGCTACTAAGGATAGCTGGTCGTGCCGTTCGTGATGGTAATACCATTGAATATCAAGAGGTGGTTTGTCTGTCAGCTATGTGTCATAGCCTGTCGTTAGTGTGGCACGAATGTTACTTGTCTCTTGTCAGCCCACGGTTAACTGTCTGGTTACTGTCCAGATCTTGTTGTATTTGAACATGGTCTGCTTGAATATCTGAGGAGTGGTGAATGGTGCTGAACACTGTATACTCACCGGTGACCATTCCCCACGTCTGACCTTGTGGTGGAGGGAGGGTCATTGATGAAGCAGCTGAAGATGGTTGGGCCTCGGACACTCCCCTGAAGAACCCCTGCAGAGATGTCCTGGAGCTGAGATGACTGACCCTCCACAACCACAACCACCTTCCTCTGTGCCAGGTTTGACTCTAACCAGGGGAGTGTTTGCCCCTGATACCCACTGAGTCCAGTTTTGCCCGGGCTCCTTGATGTCACACTCAGTCGGATACAGCCTCGATGTCAGGGCTGTCCCTCTCCCCTCCCCTCTGGAATCCAGCTCTTTTGTCCATGTTTGACCCAAGGCTGTAATGAGGTCAGGAGCTGAGTGACCCTGGGGGGACCCAAACTGGGTGTCACTGAGCAGGTGCTGCTTGGTAGCTCTGTTACTGACCCCTTCCATCACTTTACTGATGATGGAGAGTAGACTGATTGGGCAGTAACCAACCAGGTTGGATCTGTCCTGCTTTTTATGCAATTTCCCACATTATTGGATATTGTCAGTATTTTAGATTTGATAATAATTTAATGAACACTTATTGGGACTGAATTCTAATTTCATCTTTGATCAATTGACTTTAAATTTCATCTGTGCATTAGATGCAGAGTATCTATTTTCTGGGTTACTCGCCCAGTGACATTCCCCATTGCTCCCTCAGATTAGGATCTGTAGGATGTGGAATCTACTTGAGAGAACTTGGTGATTTTAGCTGAAGAGGAAGATTGAGCAGTGTTATGGTCAGAATGGAGGCACATGGAAACTGATAGCCTCCTCACTTAGAGAGGCGATACAAACACGATGGGTTCAATGGCTTGGACAGTTCTGTGATTCTGTGAACAATTTGTTAACCTTTAATCGAATGTGTTTGTGGCGGTTTTAGGTGGTCTGCAAGTTTTCTGGATTCTGGAGATGTGTGTCAGGCAAGCCAAATCCAAATCCAAACCCAAACCCAACCCTTGCTCTACCTGGAGACATGTGTCTCATCTCCTTAGGGAACTTGCGGCAGATGCTGTTGTAGTTTGTACAGATGTGATGGAGACACCAGTCAGCAAGCTGTCGAGCACTGTGCAACTAAAAGAAAAGAATGTGAATGAAAAGCTTGAATAATGAAGCCAAGACAGAAGAGTCATCCCATGCTTGAAATGTTAACTCTGTTTCTCTCTCCACAGATGCTGCCAAACCTGCTGAGTTTCTCCAGCATTCTCAGTTTTTATTTCAAATTTCCAGCATTCATAGAAATTGGCTTTAATTATACCAGCTATCGGAACCTGGATAAACAGTATACCAACGGGATCCTGACAGTATGCAGACAGTATAACAACAGTATACAAATAATATACTGACAGTATATGGACATTATACTGACAGTATATAGACAGCATACAGACAGTACATAGATGGTATACTCAATAGTACTGACAGTATACAAATGGTATACTGATAGTATATATAAATACATAGATGGTATACAGACAGTGTACCAACAGTATAGAGACAGTATACCTGACAGAATACAAACAGTATATAGATGGTATACTGACAGTACAGTGACAGTATATAGACGGTACACCAACAGTATACAGACAGTATACAGATGGTATACTGACAGTATCTAGATAGGATACCGACAGTATGTAGACAGTCTACTAACAGTTTATGGACAGTATACTGACGATATACAGACAGTATATGGATGGTGTACTGATAGTATATAGACAACATATAGGCTGTATACAGACAGTAGATAGACAGTATACAGACAGTATATACATGGTATACTGACAGTACATGGATGGTATACTGACAGTATATAACCAAATACAGACAGTATATGGATAATATACTGATAATATACAGACAGTATATAGATTTTATACTGACAGTATATGGATGGTATACTGACAGTATGTAGATGGTATACTGACAGTATATAGACAATATATAGAAAGTATACTGACGGCATACCAACAATATTTGAATGGTATACTGACAGTACACAGACAGTATATAGATGGTACACTGACAGTATACAGATAGTATATAGATGGTATATGGATGGTATTTTGACAGTGTACAGACAGTATATAAATGGTATACTGACAGTATATAGACAGTACATAGTTGGTATACTTACAGTATATAGATGGTTTACTGACAGCATATGGATGATATGCCGACAGTATGCAGACAGTATATAAATGGTATACTGACAGTATATGGAATGTATACTGACAGTATACAGACAGCACATAGATGGTATACTGACAATATACAGACCGTAAATAGATGGCTTATTGACAGTATATGGATGGTATACTGACAATATACAAACAGTATTTAAATGATATATTGATAATATACAGACAGTATATAGATTTTATACTGACAGTATATGGATGGTATACTGACAGTATACAGACAGTATGTAGGTGGTATACTGACAGTATACAGACAGTATATGGATGGTATACTGACAGTATATAGATGGTATACTGACAGTAAATGGATGGTATACTGACAGTATACAGACAGTATATAGATGGTATACTGACAGTATATAGATGGTATACTGACAGTAAATGGATGATATACTGACAGTATACAGACAGTATATGGATGGTATACTGACAGTATACAGACAGTATATAGATGATATACTGACAATATACAGACAAAATATAGGTGGTATACTGACAGTATACAGACAGTATATAGATTATATACTGACAGTAAATGGATGGCATACTGACAGCGTACAGACAGTATATAGATGATGTACTGACAATATATAGACAGTATATAGGTGGTATACTGACAGTATACAGACAGTATATAGATGATATACTGACAGTATATAGATGGTATACTGACAGTATATGGATGATATACCGATAGTGCACAGACAGTATATAAATGGTATACTGACATAATATGGACCATATACGGACAGTACACAGTCAGTACATAGATAGTAGACTGACAGTATATGGACTGTATACAGACAGTATAAAGATGGTATACTGACAGTATATGGACCATATACTGACAGTGTACAGACAGTATATGGATGATATACTGACAATATACAGACAGTATATAGGTGGTATACTGACTGTATATGGATGGTATACTGACAGTATACAGACAGTATAGAGATGGTATACTGACAGGATATGGATGGTATACTGACAGTATACAGACAGTATATAGATGATAAACTGACAATATACAGACAGTATATGGATGGTATACTGACAGCACATAGATGGTATACTGACAGTATACAGGCAGTATATGGATGGTATACTGCCAGTATATGGATAGTATACTGACAGTATACAGACAGTATATGGATGGTATACTGACAGTATATAGATGGTATACAGACTGTATATGGATGGTATACTGACAGTGTACAGACACTATATAGATGGTATACTGACAGGATATGGATGGTATACTGACAGTATACAGAGAGTATATAGATGGTATACTGACAGGATATGGATGGTATACTGACAGTATACAGACAGTATATGGATGATATACTGACAATATACAGACAGTATATGGATGGTATACTGACAGTGTACAGACAGTATATAGATGGTATACTGACAGGATATGGATGGTATACTGACAGTATACAGAGAGTATATAGATGGTATACTGACAGGATATGGATGGTATACTGACAGTATATAGATGATATACTGACAATATACAGACAGTATATGGATAGTATACTGACAGTACATAGATGGTATACTGAGAGAATATGGATGATATACTGACAGTATACAGACAGTATATAGATGATATACTGATAATATACAGACAGTATATAGATGGTATACCTGCAGTATGCAGCCAGTATATGGATGATATACTGACATTATACAGATGGTATACTGACAGTATATAGATGGTATACAGACAGTATATAGATGGTATACTGACAGTATATGGATGGTATACTGACAGTATACAGACAGTATATGGATGATATACTGACAATATACAGACAGTATATGGATGTTATACTGACAGTATACAGACAGTATATGGATGTTATACTGACAGTATACAGACAGTATATGGATGTTATACTGACAGTATACAGACAGTATATGGATGTTATACTGACAGTATACAGACAGTATATGGATGTTATACTGACAGTATACAGACAGTATATGGATGTTATACTGACAGTATACAGACAGTATATGGATGTTATACTGACAGTATACAGACAGTATATGGATGGTATTCTGACAGTTTGTAAACATCGCTGCCCTATGGCTCTGGTGTAACACCCTGAGTCCAGTATTTTACCGTTACCCCTCGATTAAGCAGCATTCAATCAAAATTTCAACACTTTGAGTTTAATTAACAGCTGGACATGTGGAACTTTATTACGGACTTTTTCAAAGTACAGCTCGACACTGGCAAATGCACAATACAATCTGCAATAAAAAGAGAAAATGCTGGGGAACATCAGCCGGTCGGACAGAATCTGTGGAGAGAGAAACAAAGATAAGATTTCAGGTCAATGACTTTTTGTCAGGAATGGGAAATGTTCAAAATGCAATGTTAGCAGAAAGTGAGTTGAAAAGGGCAGGTTTGTGATTTAATAGAGAAAAGGAGAGTAAGGGGAAAAAAGGGAGGGAGGCCGAAGGCAAGCAGACTGGGACAAGGAAATAAACAGCATGTAGCAGAATAAATAACCAACCAAAAACTAACAGCACAAGAATAAAAGAGACAAAATGGAAACCATTCAAAGGAGGAGAAGGAAACAAAGTGGAGCTAGATGGCAACCACAGTCTGAAACGGTTACATTTGATGGTGAGGACAGGGAGAGATTTGGTGTGGATGACTCGGGAGTCAGGGTGACAAGTTCAACATACACTTTGGGGTCAATTTCTCACAGCAGCACGTCCAGGAGTCAGCCAAAAACCAGGCAATCCCACACTTGGTAATCAGGATATCAGAACATAAGAAATGTTAGAGGAAGAGCAGAGTGGGTCAAAGGTTAGAGGGTTAAAGAAAAGTAATGATTAGGGTATGCTGGTTAAAGTGAGCTGAGAAATGTGTTTCAGGGATAAGTCAGCAGAGATGGACTGGTATACATTTAAGGAGATATTTCAGGATACTCAGCAAAGAGATATTCCAGTAAGAAAGTAAAATTTGAGGGGAAGAATACAGCAAGTGTAGCTAACTAGAGAATGTAAAGAATCTACAATACTGCAACTGCACGTCAGATAGTTGGACAGAATAGAAAGCACACCAAAAGTGACTCACAGATACACAGAATATCAGAGCAGGAACTGCCCTTTTCACCCACCAAGCCTTATCCCTCATTGAATATGAACATGGCTGATCATCTCAGACAGTACCTTCTCTGCTTCCTCCCCATATATCCTTTGAGTTGTTCCAAAGAACTATACCTACATCCGTCCTGAAAATCGTCCATGTTTTAGCCTCAACAGTTTCCTGTGATAGTGAGTTCCACAGTTTCGCCACCCTCTGGGTGAAGAGATTTCTCCTCATCTCAGCCCGAAATGACCCACCCTGTATCTTTAGATACTGACCCCTGGTTCTGGACTCCTAGGTCATCCATAACACCATCAGACACAGGAACAGAATGAGGCCACTCACCCCATTGGGTCTGCTCTGCCGTTCGATCATGACTGATAGGTTTCGTAACCCCATTCTCCTGCCTTCTCCCCCATAGCCCTTGATCCCCTTACTCATCAGGAACCTCTCTAACTTCACCTTAAATACACTCAATGACCTGTCCTCTACATCAATGAGTCCCACAGATTCCCCACCCTGTGGCTGGAGAAATTCCTCTCCGTCCCTTCACCCAGAGGCTGTGCCCTTGGGTCCGAGTCTCTTGTTCGGATGGAAACACCTTGTTCACACCATCCACTTTATCCAGGCCCCTCAGGATTCTGTAAGCTTCAATCAGATTGCCCCATATCCTTCTAAACTCCATCGAATACAGACCCACAGTCCTCGACTGACAAGCTCTTCACTCCCAGGGTCATTCAGGTGAACCTCCTCTGGACCTTCTCCAGTGCCAGGACATCCTTCCTTAAGATATGGGGCCGGAAACAGCTCACAATATTACAAACATGGTCTGACCAGAGCCTTATACTGCCTCAGCAGTACATCCCGATGTTGTACCACTTGTATCCTAGCACTTTCTAAATGAAGGTTAACATTACATCTGCTTTCCTAACTGCCAACTGAACCTGCATGTTGACCTTTAGAGAATCCTGACCTCGGACTCCCAAATCCCTTTCTGCTTCAGATTTCCGAAGGCTTTTCCCACTTAGAAAATAGTCTGTGGTTTTGTTTTTCCAACAAAGTGCATAACCTGATATTTCCCCAGTCACTATCCTGCCCATCACCCAGTCTGTACATGTCCTGCTGCAGCTTCCCTGCTTTGTCAACATTACCTGTCCCTCTCCCCAGCTTTGGGTCATCGAGAATATCCTTCATGATGTGTTTTGGTCTCTCTGAAGCCCACATTCATTCCTCTAAACTCAAGTGAGTATAGAGCATAGAACAGTACAGCACATTGTCCGAGTGACTTCAGTCTCTCTTTGGAGTTGAGTTCTAACACCCTGGAACCAGCCTGGGAAACCCTCACTGCACTTCCCCGAGAACGAGAACATCCTTCCTCAGAAAAGGAGACCAAAACTACACATCATATTTCTGGTGTGGTCTCAAAAAATCCCTGTATACTTGCCATAAGATATCCTTATACGCAAACACAAGCTCAGACTATACCCAGATAAACACAGGCTCAAAGTACACAACTGAACACCTCAGTAATCTCCAAGTATCACTGAACCTACAGGGGTCATATTCCCATTCCCCGTCCAGCCCCGTCCTGGGGAATGAAAACAAGTCTCCCACCCAATCGGGAACAGTCTGAAATACGTCTGGAGCAGATGCCAATTGTTGCCGAGCGCTCAGCACCTGTGTCACGGCATTGTTCAACATACCTGGGCAATCTCCAGGTACTGTAAGACTAAACCATCAATGTCAGATCCCTGCCTGGAAATCTGTAGGAGTTCCTCCACAGCAGACTTCTCTACAGGGTCAGAATTAGAAACAGCAGTCAGTAAGATGCCAGGGCAGATGTTTCACTGCCTGAAGACAAAACAACCTGGTTCGATGTCAACAGCTTGTGCAGCAGTAATCACAGCACAGCCTCCAGCAGCTGCAGGGCACTGCGTTCACACAGAGACCAATAGCAGCAGCAACTGGCTGCAACACGGCAACACGGGAATACACAGAAACATGGAAACACGGCAACACGGGAATACACAGAAACATGGAAACACGGCAACACGGGAATACACAGAAACATGGAAACACGGGAACATGGAATCACAGAAACATGGAAACACGGGAACATAGCATCAGAGTAACATGGAAACACGGGAACATGGAATCACAGAAACATGGAAACACGGGAACATGGAATCACAGAAACATGGAAACACGGGAACATAGCATCAGAGTAACATGGAAACACGGGAACATGGAATCACAGAAACATGGAAACACGGGAACATGGAATCACAGAAACATGGAAACACGGGAACATAGCATCAGAGTAACATGGAAACACGGGAACACGGAAACACAGGGATGTGGAAACACAGGGACACGGAAACACAGGGACACGGAAACACAGGGACACGGAAACACAGGGACATGGAAACACTGGGACACGGAAACACAGGGACACGGAAACACAGGGAC
Organism: Chiloscyllium plagiosum; assembly: GCF_037043375.1. Lineage (NCBI taxonomy): Eukaryota > Metazoa > Chordata > Chondrichthyes > Orectolobiformes > Hemiscylliidae > Chiloscyllium > Chiloscyllium plagiosum. The sequence goes on from NW_028270139.1 coordinate 180,730,551, forward strand.
ACGGAAACACAGGGACATGGAAACACGGGAACATAGCATCAGAGTAACATGGAAACACAGGGACACGGAAACACAGGGACACGGAAACACTGGGACATGGAAACACTGGGACATGGAAACACGGGAACATGGAAACACAGGGACACGGAAACACGGGAACATGGAAACACAGGGACACGGAAACACTGGGACACGGAAACACTGGGACACGGAAACACAGGGACGTGGAAACACAGGGACATGGAAACACTGGGACACGGAAACACAGGGACACGGAAACACAGGGACATGGAAACACGGGAACATAGCATCAGAGTAACATGGAAACACAGGGACACGGAAACACTGGGACACGGAAACACTGGGACACGGAAACACTGGGACATGGAAACACGGGAACATGGAAACACAGGGACACGGAAACACGGGAACATGGAAACACTGGGACACGGAAACACTGGGACACGGAAACACAGGGACACGGAAACACAGGGACACGGAAACACAGGGACACGGAAACACAGGGACGTGGAAACACAGGGACACGGAAACACTGGGACACGGAAACACAGGGACATGGAAACACAGGAACACGGAAACACAGGGACACGGAAACACAGGGACACGGAAACACAGGGACACGGAAACACAGGGGAGAGGCCATTCTAGACTTGGTGCTCGGCAATGAGCCGGGGCAGGTATCAGATCTTGTGGTGGGAGAGCATTTTGGTGATAGTGACCACAACTGCCTCACATTCTACATAGCTATGGAGAAGGAGAGGATTAGGCAAAATGGGAGGATATTTAATTGGGGAAGAGGAAACTATGATGCGATTAGACATGAGTTAGGAAGCATGGATTGGGAGCAATTGTTCCATGGTAAAGGCACTATAGACATGTGGAGACTGTTTAAGGAACAGTTGTTGCAAGTGATGAATAAATATGTCCCTCTGAGACAGGCAAGAAGTGGTAAGATAAAGGAACCTTGGATGACGAGAGCAGTGGAGCTTCTCGTCAAAAGGAAAAAGGTAGCTTACAGAAGGTGGAGGAAGCTAGGGTCGAGCTCAGCTCTACAGGATTACAGGCAGGCGAGGAAGGAGCTTAAAAATGGTCTGAGGAGAGCCAGGAGGGGGCACGAGAAAGGCTTGGCAGAACGGATTAGGGAGAACACAAAGGCATTTTACACTAATGTGAGGAATAAGAGAATGGTCAAAGAAAGAGTAGGCCCGATCAGGGACAGCATAGGGAATTTGTGTGTGGAGTCTGAGGAGGTAGGGGAAGTCCTAAATGAGTTTTTTGCTTCTATCTTTATGAAAGAAACAAACGTTGTAGTGAATGAAACCTTTGAAGAGCAGGTGTGCATCTTGGAATGGATAGAGATAGAGGAAGCTGATGTGCTGAAAATTTTGTCAAACATTAAGATTGACAAGTCGCCAGGCCCGGACCAGATCTGTCCTCGGCTGCTTTGGGAAACGAGAAATGCAATTGCTTCGCCACTTGCGAAGATCTTTTCATCCTCGCTCTCCACTGGAGTCGTACCTGAGGACTGGAGAGAGGCAAATGTAATTCCTCTCTTCAAGAAAGGAAATAGGGAAATCCCCGGCAATTACAGACCAGTCAGTCTCACGTCTGTCGTCTGCAAGGCGTTAGAAAGGATTCTGAGGGATAGGATTTATGACCATCTGGAAGAGCATGGCTTGATTAAATGCAGCCAACACGGCTTTGTGAGGGGCAGGTCATGCCTCACAAACCTTATCGAGTTCTTGGAGGATGTGACTAGAAACGTTGATGAGGGTCGAGCTGTGGATGTGGTGTATATGGACTTCAGCAAGGCATTTGATAAGGTTCCCCATGGTAGGCTCATTCAGAAGGTCAGGAGGAATGGGATACAGGGGACCTTAGCTGTCTGGATACAGAATTGGCTGGCCAATAGAAGACAGCGAGTGGTAGTAGAAGGAAAGTATTCTGCCTGGAAGTCAGTGGTGAGTGGTGTTCCACAGGGCTCTGTCCTTGGGCCTCTACTCTTTGTAATTTTTATTAATGACTTGGATGAGGAGATTGAAGGATGGGTCAGCAAGTTTGCAGACGACACAAAGGTTGGAGCTGTCGTTGACAGTATAGAGGACTGTTGTAAGCTGCAGCAGGACATTGACAGGATGCAGAGATGGGCTGAGAGGTGGCAGATGGAGTTCAACCTGGATAAATGCGAGGTGATGCATTTTGGAAGGTCGAATATGAAAGTTGAGTACAGGATTAAGGATAGGATTCTTGGTAGTGTGGAGGAACAGAGGGATCTTGGGGTGCAGGTACATAGATCCCTTAAAATGGCCACCCAAGTGGACAGGGTTGTTAAGAAAGCATATGGTGTTTTGGCTTTCATTAACAGGGGGGTTGAGTTTAAGAGTCGTGAGATCTTGTTGCAGCTCTATAAAACTTTGGTTCGACCGCACTTGGAATACTGCGTCCAGTTCTGGTCGCCCTATTATAGGAAAGATGTGGATGCTTTGGAGAGGGTTCAGAGGAGGTTTACCAGGATGCTGCCTGGACTGGAGGGCTTATCTTAGGAAGAGAGGTTGACTGAGCTCGGACTTCTTTCATTGGAAAAAAGAAGGAAGAGAGGGGACCTCATTGAGGTATACAAGACACAGGGACATCCTAATCTGACGTCGTCCCATTTGCCAAATGTGTCCCGAATCTCTTTAAATCCTTCCTCTTCAGCCATCCAGATGCCTTTTCAATGTTTCCTCTGGCAGCTCATTCCATATACTCGTCACTTTTCTCAACAGCAGTGGGAGTGAGGACCAAGGGGCTGATGGGATGGTAAATCACTGATTTAAAAACTGACCTCGTGAATAGGCAGTGTACACGCTGAGCAGGAGTAGACACGGGAGTGCTGGGGAAGTGAGCTTATATACTTGGGTGGTTGCGTTACCCGAAACACAACTCGGGTAGTGTCTCCCACCCATCCTCATCCTCGAACCAAAACAAAGGTTCTGTTATTAACATTTCTTTTCAACAGTCTCTTTAGAATAGTGGGAATGGTGGAATGTTCCTCCTGCAGAATGTGGGAGGTAAGAGTCACCACTAGTATCCCTGCTGACTGCATCTGCGGGAAGTGCACCCAACGCCAGCTCCTCGAAAACCGCGTTAAGGAACTGGAGCTAGAGCTGGATGAACTGCGGATCATTCGGGAGGCAGATGGGGTTATTGAGAGGAGTTACAGAGAGGTAGTCACTCCTCAGGTACAAGAAAAAGGCAGATGGGTTACAGTCAGGGGATGGAAAGGGAACCGGCAGGCAGTGCAGGGATCCCCTGTGGCCATTCTCCTCAACAATAAGTATACCGTTTTGGATACTGATCCGGGAGAAGACCTACCAGGGGAAAGCTATAGTGGCCAGGTCTCTGGAACTGAGCCTGGCTCTGTGGCTCAGAAGGGAAGGGGGGGAGAATAGAAAATCGCTCGTGGTAGAAGCACTAGTTTGAGGAATGGACAGGAGGGCTGTTGTCACGAACAGGACTCCTGGAAGGTATGTTACCTCCCAGGTGCCAGGGTCTGGGATGTCTCTGATCGAAACTACAAGATCCTGAAGGAGGAGGGTGAGCAGCCAGAAGTCGTAGTGCACACTGGTACCAATGACATAGCTAGGAAAGGGATGAGGATCTAAAATGTGATTTCAGGGAGTAAGGTTGGAAGCTAAAAAGCAGGATGAGCAGAGTAGTAATCTCAGGATTACTACCAATACCATGTGTTAGTGAGGCGAGGAACAGGGAGCGAGTGCAGCTAAACACATGGCTACAGGGCTGGTGCAGGAGGGAGGGCTTCAGACACGTAGACCATTGGGATACCTTCTGGGGAAGGTGAGTCCCAGACAGGAAGGGCGGGTTGCACCTGAACTGGAGGGGCACCGATGTCCTGGCTGGGAGATTTGTGAGAGCACTTCAGGAGGGTTTAAACTAGGTTGGCAGGGGGACGGGAATCAAAGCTACAGATCAGAGAGGATAGTTGTTGAATGGTAGAAATAGAATGCAGAGAGTCTGTCAGGAAGGATACACAGTTGATAGAGCAAAGGGATGGGTTAAAGTGAGTCTGTTTCAATGCAAGGAGTATCAGAAATAAGAGTGATGAATGTAGAACATGGATCAATACTTGAGACAATGATATTGTGGCCATAACAGAGACATGGGTTTCTCAGGGGCAGGAATGGTTGCTGGATATTCCAGGGTTTAGGTCTTTTAAAAAGAACAGAGAGGTGCGGGAGGGGGTAAAAGAGGAGGGGGTGGGGTAGCATTGTTAATTAGAGAGTGCATCACAACTGCAGAATGGCAGGTTGTTGAGGAGGGTTTGCCGACTGAGTCAGTCTGGGTGGGTCAGAAACAGGAAAGGAGCAGGAGCAGGAGCAGGAGCAGTCACTTTATTGAGTGTTTTCTATTGACCCCCAATAGCAGAAGAGATGAGGTGACAGAGGGTTAAGGTAAATATGGCCTCGCTCCTCAATTTACTATCATCCATGGGCTTGTCCAATAGTTGCTTAAATGTCCCTAATGTCTCTGACAATAATACCACCACTGGCAGTGCATCCCATGCACCCACGACTCTCTGTGTAAAGAACCAACCTCTGACATCTCCTCGATACCGTTCTCCAATCACCTTAAAATTATGACCCCTTGTGACAGCCATTTCCACCCTGGGTAACAGTCTCTGACTATCTACTCTATCGATGCCTCTCATTACCTTTGTACACCTCTACCAAATCACCTCTCTTCCTTCTCTCCAATGGGAAATAGATCCCTCAACCTTTCTTCATAAGACACACCCTCCAATCCAGGCAGCATCCTGGGAAGTCTCCTCTGCACCTTCTCTAAACCTTCCAGATCCCTCCTATAATGAGGTGACCAGAACTGAACACAATATTCCAAGTGTGGTCTAACCAGGGCTCTATAGAGCTATAACATAACCTGGCGGCTCCTAAACTCAATCCCCCTGCTAATGAAAGCCAAAATACCATATGCCTTCTTAACAACCCTGTCAACTTGGGTGGCAACTTTGAGGGATCTATGGACGTGGACCCCAAGATCCCTCTGTTCCTCCACACTGCCAAGAATCGTGTCTTTAACCCTGTAATCTGCATTCAAATTCGACTTTCCAAAATGAATCACTTTGCGTTTATCCAGGTTGAACTCCATCTGCCACTTCTCAGCCCAGCTCTGAATCCTGTCAATGTCTTGTTGTAGCCTGCAACTACCCTCGACACTATCTACAACACCACCGACCTTTGTGTCATCGGCAAATTTACTAACCCATCTTTACATTTCTTCATCCAAGTCATTTATAAAAACTACAAAGAACAGAGCCCTGCGGGACCCCACTCAACACTGACCTCCAAGTGGAATACTTTCCATCCACTACCACTTGCTGTCTTCTTTCGGCCAGACAGCCAGATTTCCCTGTATCCCACGCCTCCTAACTTTCTGAATGGATTTACCATGGGCTCACATGCTTTACTGAAATTCATATACACCACATCCACTGCTCAACCTTTGGCAACTTGTCTCGTCACGTCCTCAAAGAACTTAATAAGGCTTGTGAGGCATGACCTGCCTCTCACAAAGCCATGCTGGCTATCTTTAATCAAACTATGTTTTTCTGAATAGTCATAAATCCTATCTCTCAGAATCCTTTCTAGTACTTTGCTGACCACAGAAGTAAGACTGACTGGTCTGTAATTCCCAGGGAATTCCCTATTCCCTTTCTTGAACAGAGGAACAACATTCACCTCCCTCTAATCATCTGGTACTACTCCCGTGGAGAGTGAGGATGCAAAGATCATCGCCAGAGGCCCAGCAATCTCATTCCTCGCTTCCCGCAGTAACCTTGGATATCTCTGGTCTGGCCCTGGGGATGTATCTATCTTGATGCTTCCCAGAATTTCCAGCACATCCACTTCCTCAATATCGATCTTTTCAAGCCCATTAACCCAGTCCACAGTGTTCTCACTATCAACAAGGTCTCTCTCTCTAGTGAATACTGAAGCTAAAATCTCATTTAGGGCCTCCCCTTCCTCTTCAGACTCCAGGCACAGGTTCTCTCCGCTATCCCTGATCAGCCCAACACTCTCTCTGATCATTCTCTTATTCCTCACATACACGTAGAACGCCTTTGGGTTTTCCCTAATCCTTCCCACCAAGGCGTTCTCATGCCCCCTCCTAACTCTCCTCAGCCCAGTTTTGAGTTCTTTCCTAGCTACCCTAAAGCTGTGCCAGATCCTTGCTTCCTCAGCCTTAAGAAAGCTTCCTTCTTCCTCTTGATGAGAAGCTCCTCTGCTCCTGTCATCCAAGGCTCCTTCACCTTACCATTCCTTGCCTGACTCAGTGGGACAAAGTTATCCAACATTCCCAACAAGGAATCCTTAAACAGCCTCCATGTTTTTGTTGTGCATTTCCCCGGGGGGCGGGGAATGGAATGGTTACCTCACAATCTGTGGACAAGTATTTGAAATGTCATCACATTCCAAGGAATGGGCCTTGTGCTAGAAACTGGGACTAGTATAGATGGGCTGAAGGGACTGGCTGTTAATGCTGACCTGTGCAGAGAGGGTGTGATGAGGAAGAGTCCGTTTTCACTGGGACAGAGTGTAACAGAATGACTCAGTATTTACCTGTCAATGCGACAAGGCCACACAAACACAGACGGTCTGCAAATGCTATCAGTTCCATTGTATCCACGTGGTGATTCAATCCCAGCTGGCCAGTGTATAGGAAATCCAGAACTGCTCGCAGGCAGCTACTGCTGCAATCAGGAACAGGGACCTGAGACAGTAGATAAGCAATCATCATTATCCCTGGCAACAAAGACACTCTGCCCCATAACAAACAGCAGTATGACAGCATACACCACAACAGTCACACCTCCTTCACACAGTCATCCACTCCTAACTCAGGTAGAGCTGGTGAGACACAGACTCTCCCCCACCACCTCACCACCCCAAACCCCCTCACCATCCTGATTTGGAAATATATCTCCATTCATTCACTGTCACCTGATCACCTGGATTACCCTCCCTCAAGGCACTGTGGGTCTACCTGCAGTGCATGTGCTCTGAGTTGACCCACAATATCCTGTGGGAGGGAATTCCAGGATTATGACCCAGTGATAGTGAAAGAACGGCAATATATTTTCAAGTCAGGATGGTGAGGGGCTTGGAGGGGGGTAGTATTCCCATTTTCTTTCTAGATGGAAGTGGCTGTGGGTTTGGCAGGTGCTGCCCGAGGATAACCTCTCCAGTCTCCTCTCTAACAGCTGTACTGGTTTGGATACTGTTGGGTGAGTTGGGGAGGACAGCTTCTCAGGGGAAAATAGACCTTTGGCTCCACAACTGGCTCTGCTATAAAACAGAATTTGGCAAAGTCCAAGTGAACGATAGTGATAGGGGACTCTCTTGTCAGGGGCACAGACAAGCATTTCAGCAGCTGTGAGTGAGTGTGTCACCTCCCTTGGACCAGGATCAAGGATGTCTCAGAGCGTTGCAGCCAGTATATTGGTACCAATGACACAGGAGGAGAAAGGGATGAGGTGCTGAAAAGTGAATATAAGGAATTAGGCAGGAGGTTAAAAAATCAGGACCTTGACGGTACAAAACCCTGGATTACTGTCGAGCCACCTGCTAGTGAGAGTAGGAACAGTACCGAGGAGCTGGTGACATGGACAGGGATTCACACTTTTGCATCATTGGAATCTCTTCTGGGAGAGAGTGAGGAGTGCAGACGCTGGAGATCAGAGTCAAGAGTGTGTGTGACAGCAGGTCAGGCAGCATCCGAGGAGCAGGAGAATCGACGTTTTGGGCATGATTCCTGATGAAGGATTTCTGCCCAAAATGTTGATTCCCCTGCTCCTCGGATGCTGCCTGATTTCTTCTGGGGCAAAGGGACAGGTTGTACCTGAACTGGAGGGGGGGACCGATATTGTGGTGGGGAAATTAGCTAGAGCTATTCGGGATGGAACTCTAAACAATAGTGAGACAAGACAGAAGGATAAGGCTAGTACAGAAGTTAGAGAGAGTGACATTTTTGATCTCAGCAGTACTTAGAGACGATATTCCTGAGGGTTTGTTCACTGACTCTATCTGGGTCGAGCTGAGATAAGCAGCATCCGAGGAGCAGGAGAGACCCTGTTTCAGATTAGGACCTTCATCAGGTGATCTCTCCTTCTCCTCAGATGCTGCCTGACCTACTGTACGTTTTCCAGTGCTATACTTTATTGAATCTGCAGCCATCACTTTCTCCAGCATCGTACAATACTCAGCCGGAGATTGAGGAGCAAATACCTAGTGAGAGTGCGGATAGCTGCAAGAATAACAGGGTTATAATAGGAAGGGAGTTTAACTTGTTAAGGCTTTGGATGGAGAGTAATTTGTTCAGTGTGTTCAGGAAGAATTTCTCATGCAGTAAGTAGATGACCCGACCAGAGAAGAGGCAAAACCTGACCTCCTGCTGAGAAACAAGGTATGACAAGTGATGGAGGTGTGAGGGGGGGGGGGGGAGCACGATGGGACCAGTGACTAAAATTTCATTAGTTTTAAAATAGTTATGGAAAAGGATAGATTTGGTCCACAAGTTAAATTTCTAAATTGGGGCAAGGCCAATTTTGATGGTCTTAGACAAGAACATTCAAAAGTGGATTGGGGAAGGCTGTTTGCAGGCAAAGGGGTGTCTGATAAGTGGGAGGCTTTCAAAAGTGAGTTAATGAAGGTTCAGGGCCAGCATGTTCTTGTCAGAATGGCAAGGCTGGCAGGTGTAGGGAAATCTGGATGACGGGAGTTATTGAGGCCCTAGTCAAGAAAAAGGAGGCACATGACATATATAGACAGCTGGGATCCAATGAATTCCTTGAGGAGTATACAGGGTGTCAGAGTACACAGAAATCAGGTGGGCTAAAAAAGGACATGAGATGGCTTTATGAGGTGGAAAAGCACAGTGAGTCAGAGGAGCAGGAGAGTCGACATTTCAAGCATATGCCCTTCATCGGGAAAGAGGCTTGTGAGCCGAGGGGGCTGGGAGATAAATGAAAGGGAAGTGAGGTGGGGGGGAAGGTAGCTGGGAATGTGATAGGCAGGTGGAGGTGGGGGTGAAGGTGATAGCTCGGAGTACAGGGTAGAGCGGATAGATGGGAAGGATGATGGACAGGTAGGACAGTGCTGAGTTGGAAGGTTGGATCTGGGATAAGGTGGGGGAGGGGAGATGAGGAATCCACATTGATGCCGTGTGGTTGGAGGGTCCCAAGGCAGAAGATGAGGCGTTCCTCCTCCAGGCGTCTGGTGGCTTGGAGTAGGCCCAGGACCTGCATGTCCTTGGCGGAGTCGGGGGGTGGAGGGGAAGGAAGTTAAAGTGTTCAGCCACGGGGCAGTGGGGTTATTTAGGTGTGTCCCAGAAATGTTCTGTGAAATGTTTGGCAATTAGCATCCTATCTCCCCAGTGTAGAGGGGAGCACATTGACAGCAAGGGACACCGTAGATGACGTGTGTAGAAGGACAGGTAAATCTCTGTCAGATATGGAAGGGTCCTTTGGGGTCTTGGATGGAGGTGGGGGGAAGGAGGTGTGAGCGCAGGTTTTGCATGTCTTGCAGTGGCAGAGGAAGATGCCAGGAGGGGAGGGTAGGTTGGTTGGGGGCGTGGAACTAACAAGGGAGTTGCAGAGGGAATAGTCTCTGCGGAATGCAATTGGGGTAGGGAGGGGAATATATTCCTGGTGTGGGGTCTGACTGTAGGTGGCAGAAATGATGGTGGATGATGCGATGTATCCAGAGGTTGGTGGGGTGGAAGGTGAGGAGCAGAGAGATTCTGTCTTTGATACGATTGGAGGGGTGGGGCTCAAGGTTGGAGGTGTGGGAAATGGAAGAGATGTGCTGGAGAGCATCGCTGTTCACACGGGAGGGGAAATTGTGACCTTTGAAGAAGGAGACTAACTGAGATGTTCTGTGGTGGAACCGGTCCTCCTGGGAGCAGATACGGCGGAGGCGGAGGAATTGGGAATACGGGATAGTGTTTTCACAGGAGTCAGAGTGGGAGGAGGTGTAATCCAGGTAGCTGTGGGGAGTCTGTGGGTTTGTAGTAGATGTGCATGTTGAGTCAGTCGCTGGGAATGGAGATGGAGAGGTCCAGGAAGGGGAGGAGGTGTCAGAGATGGTCCAGGTAAATTTAAGGTCAGGGTGGAATGTGTTGGTGAAGTTGATGAATTGCTCAACCTCCTCGCGGGAGCACGAGGTGGCGCCAATGCAGTCATCAATGTAGCGGAGGAAGAGGTGGGGAGTGGTGCCGGTGTAATTACGGAAGATCAACTGTTCTACGTAGCCGACAAAGAGACAGGCATAGCTGGGGCCCATACGTGTGCCCATAGCTACCCCTTTGGTCTGGAGGAAGTGGGAGGATTCAAAGGAGAAATTGTTAAGGGTGAGGACCAGTTCAGCCAAACGAATGAGCGTGTCGGTGGAAGGGTACTGTTGGGAACGTCTGGAGAGGAAAAAACGGAGGGCTTGGAGGCCCTGGTCATGGCGGATGGAGGTGTAGAGTGATTGGATATCCATGGTGAAGATGAGGCGTTGGGGGCCAGGGAAACGGAAGTTTTGGAGGAGGTGGAGGGCGTGGGTGGTGTCTCGAATGTTTGTGGGGAGTTCCTGGACTAGGGGGGATAGGACAGTGTCGAGGTAGGTAGAGATAAGTTCAGTGGGGCAGGAGCAGACTGAGACAATGGGTCGGCCAGGGTGGTCAGGCTTGTGGATCTTGGGAAGGAGGTAGAACTGGGTGGTGTTGGAGGCTGTTGGTGGGTGGGAGATCCCCTGAGGTGATGAGCTTATGTACAGTCTGGGAGATGTTGGTTTGGTGATGGGAGGTGAGGTTGTGATCAAAGGGGGAGTAGGAGGTGGTGTCTGTGATTTGGCGCCTGGCTTCAGCGGTGCAGAGGTCAGTGCTCCAAACTACCACTGGGCCTCCTTTATCCGCGGGTTTGATGGTGAGGTTGGGGTTGGAGCAGAGGGATTGGAGGGCTGCGCGTTGTGAGGGTGAGAGGGGGGTGGACAGTTTGAGGTCGTCAATGTCATGGCGGCAGCGAGAAATGAAGAGGACGAGGGCTGGTAAACTCACTGGAGTGTAGAAGAATGAGAGGTGACCTCACTGAAATATGCAGGATTCTGAAGGGGCTTGACAAGGATGCCCCCTCGAACACGCTGATGTTATCATCCTAGGAAAAAGACTTTCACTGTCTACCCTATCTAATCCTCTGATCATCTTGTATGTCTCTATCAAATCCCCCCTTAACCTTCTTCTCTCCAATGAGAACAGACACAAATCTCTCAGCCTTTCCTCATAAGACCTTCCCTCCAGACCAGGCAACATCCTGGTAAATCTCCTCTGCACCTTTTCCAATGCTTCCATGTCCTTCCCGAAATATGGTGACCAAAACTGTACACAATATTCCAAGTGCGGCCGCACCAGTATTTTGTATAGTTGCAGCATGATATTGCGGTTCCGGAACTCAATCCCTCTCCCAATGAAACCTAACACACCGTATGCCTCTTTAACAGCACTATCCACCTGGGTGGCAACTTTCAGGGATCTATGTACATGGACTCCAAGATCCCTCTGCGCATCCACACTACCAAGAATCTTTCCATCGACCCAGTACTCTGCCTTCCTGTTATTCTTCCCAAAGCGCGTCACCTCACATTTAGCTGCATTGATTTCCATTTGCCACCTCTCAGCCCAATTCTGCAGTTTATCCAAGTCCCCCTGCAACCTGTAACATTCTTCCAAACTGCCCACCACTCCACCGACTTTAGCGTCGTCTGCAAATTTACTAATCCATCCACCTATGCCTGCGTCCAAGTCATTTAAAGAAATGACAAACAGCAGTGGTCCCAAAACAGACCCTTGTGGCACACCACCAGTAACCGGACTCCAGGCTGAATATTTTCCATCAACCACCACTCGCTGCCTTCTCTCAGAAAGCCAGGTTCTAATCCAAACTGCTAAATCACCCTCAATCCCATGCCTCTGCATTTTCTCCAACAGCCTACCATGTGGAACATTATTGAAGACTTTACTGAAGTCCATGTATACCACATCAATTGCCCTACCCTCATCTACATGCTTGCTCACCTTCTCAAAAAACTCAATGGGGTTTATGAGACACGACCTGCCCTTGACGAAACCATGTTGACTATCAGAAATCAAACTGTTGCTTGCTAGATGATTATAAATCTTATCTCTTATAATCCTTTCCAAAACCTTTCCTACAATGTCCCGGCCTCCACTGCGCTCCGTGGCAATGAATTCCACAGGCCCAACACTCTCTGGCTGAAGAAATGTCTCTGCATTTCTGTTCTGAATTTACCCCCTCTAATTCTAAGGCTGTGCCCACGGGTCCTAGTCTCCTCGCCTAACGGAAACAACTTCCCAGTGTCCACCCTTTCTAAGCCATGTATTATCTTGTAAGTTTCTATTAGATCTCCCCTTAACCTTCTAAACTCCAATGAATACAATCCCAGGATCCTCAGCCGTTCCTCGTATGTTAGACCTACCATTCCAGGGATCATCCGTGTGAATCTCCGCTGGACACGCTCCAGTGCCAGTATGTCCCTCCTGAGGTGTGGGGCCCATAACTGGACACAGTACTCCAAATGGGGCCTAACCAGAGCTTTATAAAGTCTCAGTAGCACATCGCTGCTTTTATATTCCAACCCTCTTGAGATAAATGACAACATTGCATTCGCTTTCTTAATCACGGACTCAACCTCCATGTTTACCTTTAGAGAATCCTCGACTAGCACTCCCAGATCCCTCTGTACTTTGGTTTTATGAATTTTCTCACCGTTTAGAAAGTAGTCCATGCTTGTATTCTTTTTTCCAAAGTGCAAGACCTCGCATTTGCTCACATTGAATTCCATCAGCCATTTCCTGGACCACTCTCTCAAATTGTCCAGATCTTTTTGCAGTCTCTTCACCTCCTCAGTACTACCTGTATCATCGGTGAACTTTGCCAGAATGCTCCCAGTCTCTTCATCCAGATCATTAATATATAAAGTGAACAGCTGCAGCTCCAACACTGAAACCCCGAGGGACACCGCTTGTCACCGGCTGCCATTCCAATAAAGAACGTTTTATCTCAAAAGGTTGGCACAACATCGAGGGCTGAAGGGTCTGTACTGCGCTGTAACGTTCTATGTTCTGTGTACCCCCACCTTCTCAATGGGGCAACTGGGGATGTGAAATACTCACTGGGCCTGTACTCTCTGGGCCTGTGCTCGCTGGGCCTGTACTCGCTGGGCCTGTACTCGCTGGGCCTGTGCTCGCTGGGCCTGTGCTCGCTGGGCCTGTACTCACTGGGCCTGTACTCTCTGGGCCTGTGCTCGCTGGGCCTGTGCTCGCTGGGCCTGTGCTCGCTGGGCCTGTGCTCGCTGGGCCTGTACTCGCTGGGCCTGTGCTCGCTGGGCCTGTGCTCGCTGGGCCTGTGCTCGCTGGGCCTGTACTCTCTGGGCCTGTGCTCGCTGGGCCTGTGCTCGCTGGGCCTGTGCTCTCTGGGCCTGTACTCTCTGGGCCAGTACTCACTGGGCCTGTACTCTCTGGGCCTGTACTCTCTGGGCCTGTACTCACTGGACCTGTACTCACTGGGCTTGTACTCTTTGGGCTTGTACTCACTGGGCCTGTACTCTCTGGGCCTGTACTCACTGGGCCTGTACTCACTGGGCCTGTACTCACTGGGCTTGTACTCTCTGGGCCTGTACTCTCTGGGCCTGTACTCGCTGGGCCTGTGCTCGCTGGGCCTGTGCTCGCTGGGCCTGTGCTCGCTGGGCCTGTGCTCGCTGGGCCTGTACTCTCTGGGCCTGTACTCTCTGGGCCAGTACTCACTGGGCCTGTACTCTCTGGGCCTGTACTCTCTGGGCCTGTACTCACTGGACCTGTACTCACTGGGCTTGTACTCTTTGGGCTTGTACTCACTGGGCCTGTACTCTCTGGGCCTGTACTCACTGGGCCTGTACTCACTGGGCCTGTACTCACTGGGCTTGTACTCTCTGTGCCTGTACTCTCTGGGCCTGTACTCTCTGGGCCTGTACTCTCTGGGCCTGTATTCACTGGGCCTGTACTCTCTGGGCCTGTGCTCGCTGGGCCTGTACTCGCTGGGCCTGTACTCGCTGGGCCTGTACTCGCTGGGCCTGTGCTCGCTGGGCCTGTGCTCGCTGGGCCTGTACTCGCTGGGCCTGTACTCTCTGGGCCTGTACTCGCTGGGCCTGTACTCGCTGGGCCTGTGCTCGCTGGGCCTGTGCTCGCTGGGCCTGTGCTCGCTGGGCCTGTGCTCGCTGGGCCTGTGCTCGCTGGGCCTGTACTCTCTGGGCCTGTACTCTCTGGGCCAGTACTCACTGGGCCTGTACTCTCTGGGCCTGTACTCACTGGACCTGTACTCACTGGGCTTGTACTCTTTGGGCTTGTACTCACTGGGCCTGTACTCTCTGGGCCTGTACTCACTGGGCCTGTACTCACTGGGCCTGTACTCACTGGGCTTGTACTCTCTGGGCCTGTACTCTCTGGGCTTGTACTCTCTGGGCCTGTACTCTCTGGGCCTGTATTCACTGGGCCTGTACTCACTGGGCTTGTACTCACTGGGCCTGTACTCTCTGGGCCTGTACTCTCTGGGCCTGTACTCACTGGGCCTGTACTCACTGGACCTGTACTCACTGGGCTTGTACTCTTTGGGCGTGTACTCACTGGGCCTGTACTCTCTGGGCCTGTACTCACTGGGCCTGTACTCACTGGGCCTGTACTCACTGGGCCTGTACTCACTGGGCCTGTATTCACTGGGCTTGTACTCACTGGGCTTGTACTCACTGGGCCTGTACTCTCTGGGCTTGTACTCTCTGGGCCTGTATTCACTGGGCTTGTACTCACTGGGCTTGTACTCACTGGGCCTGTACTCTCTGGGCCTGTACTCTCTGGGCCTGTACTCACTGGACCTGTACTCACTGGGCTTGTACTCTTTGGGCGTGTACTCACTGGGCCTGTACTCTCTGGGCCTGTACTCACTGGGCCTGTACTCACTGGGCTTGTACTCTCTGGGCCTGTACTCACTGGGCCTGTACTCACTGGGCTTGTACTCACTGGGCCTGTACTCTCTGGGCCTGTACTCTCTGGGCTGTACTCACTGGGCCTGTACTCACTGGGCCTGTACTCACTGGGCCTGTACTCTCTGGGCCTGTACTCACTGGGCCTGTACTCACTGGGCTTGTACTCTCTGGGCCTGTACTCACTGGGCCTGTACTCACTGGGCTTGTACTCACTGGGCCTGTACTCTCTGGGCCTGTACTCTCTGGGCTGTACTCACTGGGCTTGTACTCACTGGGCCTGTACTCTCTGGGCCTGTACTCTCTGGGCCTGTACTCACTGGGTCTGTACTCACTGGGCTTGTACTCTTTGGGCGTGTACTCACTGGGCCTGTACTCACTGGGCTTGTACTCACTGGGCTTGTACTCTTTGGGCCTGTACTCACTGGGCCTGTACTCTCTGGGCCTGTACTCTCTGGGCTTGTACTCTCTGGGCCTGTACTCTCTGGGCTGTACTCACTGGGCTTGTACTCACTGGGCCTGTACTCTCTGGGCCTGTACTCACTGGACCTGTACTCACTGGGCCTGTACTCTCTGGGCTTGTACTCTCTGGGCCTGTACTCTCTGGGCCTGTATTCACTGGGCCTGTACTCACTGGGCTTGTACTCACTGGGCCTGTACTCTCTGGGCCTGTACTCTCTGGGCCTGTACTCACTGGGCCTGTACTCACTGGACCTGTACTCACTGGGCTTGTACTCTTTGGGCGTGTACTCACTGGGCCTGTACTCTCTGGGCCTGTACTCACTGGGCCTGTACTCACTGGGCCTGTACTCACTGGGCCTGTACTCACTGGGCCTGTATTCACTGGGCTTGTACTCACTGGGCTTGTACTCACTGGGCCTGTACTCTCTGGGCTTGTACTCTCTGGGCCTGTACTCTCTGGGCCTGTATTCACTGGGCTTGTACTCACTGGGCTTGTACTCACTGGGCCTGTACTCTCTGGGCCTGTACTCTCTGGGCCTGTACTCTCTGGGCCTGTACTCACTGGACCTGTACTCACTGGGCTTGTACTCTTTGGGCGTGTACTCACTGGGCCTGTACTCTCTGGGCCTGTACTCACTGGGCCTGTACTCTCTGGGCCTGTACTCACTGGGCCTGTACTCACTGGGCTTGTACTCTCTGGGCTGTACTCACTGGGCTTGTACTCACTGGGCCTGTACTCTCTGGGCCTGTACTCTCTGGGCCTGTACTCACTGGGTCTGTACTCACTGGGCTTGTACTCTTTGGGCGTGTACTCACTGGGCCTGTACTCACTGGGCTTGTACTCACTGGGCTTGTACTCTTTGGGCCTGTACTCACTGGGCCTGTACTCTCTGGGCCTGTACTCTCTGGGCTTGTACTCTCTGGGCCTGTACTCTCTGGGCTGTACTCACTGGGCTTGTACTCACTGGGCCTGTACTCTCTGGGCCTGTACTCTCTGGGCCTGTACTCTCTGGGCCTGTACTCTCTGGGCCTGTACTCACTGGGCTTGTACTCTCTGGGCTTGTACTCTCTGGGCCTGTACTCTCTGGGCTGTACTCACTGGGCCTGTACTCTCTGGGCCTGTACTCTCTGGGCCTGTACTCTCTGGGCCTGTATTCACTGGGCTTGTACTCTCTGGGCCTGTACTCACTGGACCTGTACTCACTGGGCTTGTACTCTTTGGGCTTGTACTCACTGGGCCTGTACTCTCTGGGCCTGTACTCTCTGGGCCTGTACTCACTGGGCTTGTACTCTCTGGGCTTGTACTCTCTGGGCCTGTACTCTCTGGGCTGTACTCACTGGGCCTGTACTCTCTGGGCCTGTACTCTCTGGGCCTGTACTCTCTGGGCCTGTATTCACTGGGCCTGTACTCACTGGGCCTGTACTCACTGGGCTTGTACTCTCTGGGCCTGTACTCACTGGGCCTGTACTCACTGGGCTTGTACCCACTGGGCCGGTACCCACTGGGCCTGTACTCATTGGGCCTGTACTCACTGGGCTTGTACTCTTTGGGCCTGTACTCACTGGGCCTGTACTCACTGGGCCTGTACTCACTGGGCCTGTACTCACTGGGCTTGTACTCTCTGGGCCTGTACTCTCTGGGCCTGTACTCTCTGGGCCTGTACTCTCTGGGCCTGTACTCTCTGGGCCTGTACTCACTGGGCTTGTACTCTCTGGGCTTGTACTCTCTGGGCCTGTACTCTCTGAGCTGTACTCACTGGGCCTGTACTCTCTGGGCCTGTACTCTCTGGGCCTGTACTCTCTGGGCCTGTATTCACTGGGCTTGTACTCTCTGGGCCTGTACTCACTGGGCCTGTACTCTCTGGGCCTGTACTCACTGGGCTTGTATTCTCTGGGCCTGTACTCACTGGGCCTGTACTCACTGGGCTTGTACTCACTGGGCCTGTACTCACTGGGCCTGTACTCACTGGGCTTGTACCCACTGGGCCGGTACCCACTGGGCCTGTACTCTTTGGGCCTGTACTCACTGGGCCTGTACTCACTGGGCCTGTACTCACTGGGCCTGTACTCACTGGGCTTGTACTCTCTGGGCCTGTACTCTCTGGGCTTGTACTCTCTGGGCCTGTACTCTCTGGGCCTGTATTCACTGGGCTTGTACTCACTGGGCTTGTACTCACTGGGCCTGTACTCTCTGGGCCTGTACTCACTGGGCCTGTACTCACTGGGCTTGTACTCTCTGGGCCTGTACTCACTGGGCCTGTACTCACTGGGCTTGTACTCTTTGGGCCTGTACTCACTGGGCCTGTACTCTCTGGGCCTGTACTCACTGGGCTTGTACTCTCTGGGCCTGTACTCATTGGGCCTGTACTCACTGAGCCTGTACTCTCTGGGCCTGTACTCTCTGGGCCTGTACTCTCTGGGCCTGTACTCTCTGGGCTTGTAGTCTTTGGGCCTGTACTCACTGGGCCTGTACTCTCTGGGCCTGTATTCACTGGGCCTGTACTCTCTGGGCCTGTACTCTCTGGGCCTGTACTCTCTGGGCTTGTAGTCTTTGGGCCTGTACTCACTGGGCCTGTACTCAATGGGCCTGTACTCACTGGGCCTGTACTCACTGGGCCTGTACTCATTGGGCGTGTACTCACTGGACCTGTACTCACTGGGCCTGTACTCTCTGGGCCTGTACTCACTGGGCTTGTACTCACTGGGCCTGTACTCTCTGGGCCTGTACTCACTGGGCTTGTACTCTCTGGGCCTGTACTCACTGGGCCTGTACTCTCTGGGCCTGTACTCTCTGGGCCTGTACTCTCTGGGCCTGTACTCTCTGGGCTTGTAGTCTTTGGGCCTGTACTCACTGGGCCTGTACTCAATGGACTTGTACTCACTGGGCCTGTACTCACTGGGCCTGTACTCATTGGGCGTGTACTCACTGGACCTGTACTCACTGGGCCTGTACTCACTGGGCCTGTACCCACTGGGCGTGTACTCACTGGGCGTGTACTCACTGGACCTGTACTCACTGGGCCTGTACTCACTGGGCTTGTACTCTTTGGGCCTGTACTCACTGGGCCTGTACTCTCTGGGCCTGTACTCACTGGGCTTGTACTCTCTGGGCCTGTACTCACTGGGCCTGTACTCACTGAGCCTGTACTCTCTGGGCCTGTACTCTCTGGGCCTGTACTCTCTGGGCCTGTACTCTCTGGGCTTGTAGTCTTTGGGCCTGTACTCACTGGGCCTGTACTCTCTGGGCCTGTATTCACTGGGCCTGTACTCTCTGGGCCTGTACTCTCTGGGCCTGTACTCTCTGGGCTTGTAGTCTTTGGGCCTGTACTCACTGGGCCTGTACTCAATGGGCCTGTACTCACTGGGCCTGTCCTCACTGGGCCTGTACTCATTGGGCGTGTACTCACTGGACCTGTACTCACTGGGCCTGTACTCTCTGGGCCTGTACTCACTGGGCCTGTACTCACTGGGCTTGTACTCACTGGGCCTGTACTCTCTGGGCCTGTACTCACTGGGCTTGTACTCTCTGGGCCTGTACTCACTGGGCCTGTACTCAATGGACTTGTACTCACTGGGCCTGTACTCACTGGGCCTGTACTCTCTGGGCCTGTACTCTCTGGGCCTGTACTCTCTGGGCCTGTACTCTCTGGGCTTGTAGTCTTTGGGCCTGTACTCACTGGGCCTGTACTCAATGGACTTGTACTCACTGGGCCTGTACTCACTGGGCCTGTACTCACTGGGCCTGTACTCATTGGGCGTGTACTCACTGGACCTGTACTCACTGGGCCTGTACTCACTGGGCCTGTACCCACTGGGCGTGTACTCACTGGGCGTGTACTCACTGGACCTGTACTCAATGGACTTGTACTCTCTGGGCCTGTACCCACTGGGCTTGTACTCTCTGGGCCTGTACTCTCTGGGCCTGTACTCTCTGGGCTTGTACTCTCTGTGCCTGTACTCACTGGGCCTGTACTCTCTGGGCTTGTACTCTCTGGGTCTGTACTCACTGGGCCTGTACTCTCTGGGCCTGTACTCACTGGGCTTGTACTCTCTGGGCCTGTACTCACTGGGCCTGTACTCTCTGGGCCTGTACTCACTGGGCTTGTACTCACTGGGCCTGTACCCACTGGGCGTGTACTCACTGGGCGTGTACTCACTGGACCTGTACTCACTGGGCCTGTACTCACTGGGCCTGTACCCACTGGGCGTGTACTCATTGGGCGTGTACTCACTGGGCCTGTACCCACTGGGCGTGTACTCACTTGGCCTGTACTCACTGGGCATGTACTCACTGGGCCTGTACTCTCTGGGCCTGTACTCTCTGGGCCTGTACTCTCTGGGCCTGTACTCACTGGGCGTGTACTCTCTGGGCCTGTACTCTCTGGGCCTGTACTCTCTGGGCCTGTACTCTCTGGGCCTGTACTCACTGGGCCTGTACTCTCTGGAATAAAGAAGAATGGGAGGTGACCTAATTGAAAGATTCTTAGAAGACTTCACAGGGCAGCTGCAGTGTGGTTGCTTCCCATTGTGGGAGAAACTTTATTGCTGGAACAGCACATCAGGTCAGGCAGCATCCAGGGAACAGGAGATTCGACGTTTCGGGCACAGGCCCTTCTTCAGGCCCTGAAGAAGGGCCTGTGCCCGAAACGTCGAATCTCCTGTTCCCTGGATGCTGCCTGACCTGCTGTGCTGTTCCAGAATAAAGTTTCAACTTTGATCTCCAGCATCTGCAGACCTCACTTTCTCCTCCCATTGTGGGAGAGTCTTGCACTGGAGAGCACAATCTCAGGAGAAGGGGTCATCCATTTAAGACAGCGGTGAGGAGAAACTTCCTGTCTCAGAGGGGAGTGACTGTGTGGAATTCTTTACCACCGAGGACTGTTGAGGCGAGCTTAGGTTTTTAATCAGTAAGGGAATCAAGGCGTATTGGCAAAAGGTAGGAACGTGTAGTGGAGAATGACCATATCAGCGATGGGCCAAATGGCCAAACTCAGTTTTTACATGTTATGGTCTCATGGTATTCCCTATTCAATCTTTGACCCCTTCCAAGTTTTCTCACATTATCTCAATTGCTCTTACCCACCTTCTTTTCTCTGATCGACTCTTGCCCTTCCTTATTCCAATAGCATCTCTCCCACAGACTGTCTCAATCACACTTTCTTGACGTGTCCGGGTTACTGCCTTCCCCCTTCTCCCCCCACCCTCCTCAGTCTCACTTCTCATTGTGTCCTCTCTTTATGTTGTTCATCCTCCTCCCTATCTTTCAGCAAGCTCGAGGTCATTGCACCCACCATATCCAGAAGGGGCTTGCGATCAGGCGCCAGTGAAACACAGCAGCAATGTCTGACAGTAAGTGTCCTATCCAAGTGCACACTGCGACCCAGGGAGTGGTGCTGTTGCTGCAGCCACCCTGGCAGGATTACTTTCTAACCTTATCGATGTAACTTTCCAGGAATGAACCACGAAACATTGCAGCCATCCAATCACAGCTCGACATCAGGAAGGGTTTGTGGGCGGGGATGATTACATTCTCCACCTCAAAGACAACATCTGCAACAACATAACATCTGTAAGTATCACCTGTAGCACATCGAGACCAACATCAGTCACAACAAAACAGCTGTAACTACACAATATCCGGAAGTATTATACGTGAACACCGATAACAACATCTGTAAATATCACCTGTCCCACACCGATAACAACATCTGTAAATATCACCTGTACCACACCGATAACAACATCTGTAGATATCACCTGTACCACACCGATAACAACATCTGTAAATATCACCTGTACCACACCGATACCAACATCTGTAAATATCACCTGTACCACACCGATACCAACATCTGTAAGTATCACCTGTCCCACACCGATAACAACATCTGTAAATATCACCTGTACCACACCGATAACAACATCTGTAACTATCACCTGTACCACACCGATACCAACATCTGTAAATATCACCTGTACCACACCGATAACAACATCTGTAAATATCACCTGTACCACACCGATACCAACATCTGTAAATATCACCTGTACCACACCGATAACAACATCTGTAAATATCACCTGTCCCACACCGATAACAACATCTGTAAATATCACCTGTACCACACCGATACCAACATCTGTAAATATCACCTGTACCACACCGATACCAACATCTGTAAATATCACCTGTACCACACCGATATCAACATCTGCAAATATCACCTGTACCACACCGATATCAACATCTGCAAATATCACCTGTACCACACCGATAACAACATCTGTAAATATCACCTGTACCACACCGATATCAACATCTGTAAATATCACCTGTACCACACCGATATCAACATCTGTAAATATCACCTGTACCACACCGATAACAACATCTGTAAATATCACCTGTCCCACACCGATAACAACATCTGTAAATATCACCTGTACCACACCGATACCAACATCTGTAAATATCACCTGTACCACACCGATACCAACATCTGTAAATATCACCTGTACCACACCGATATCAACATCTGCAAATATCACCTGTACCACACCGATATCAACATCTGCAAATATCACCTGTACCACACCGATAACAACATCTGTAAATATCACCTGTACCACACCGATATCAACATCTGTAAATATCACCTGTACCACACCGATAACAACATCTGTAAATATCACCTGTACCACACTGATATCAACATCTGTAAATATCACCTGTACCACACTGATATCAACATCTGTAAATATCACCTGTACCACACCGATACCAACATCTGTAAATATCACCTGTACCACACCGATAACAACATCTGTAAATATCACCTGTCCCACACTGATAACAACATCTGTAAATATCACCTGTCCCACACCGATAACAACATCTGTAAATATCACCTGTACCACACCGATACCAACATCTGTAAATATCACCTGTACCACACCGATAACAACATCTGTAAATATCACCTGTACCACACCGATAACAACATCTGTAAATATCACCTGTCCCACACTGATAACAACATCTGTAAATATCACCTGTCCCACACCGATACCAACATCTGTAAATATCACCTGTACCACACCGATAACAACATCTGTAAATATCACCTGTCCCACACTGATAACAACATCTGTAAATATCACCTGTCCCACACCGATAACAACATCTGTAAATATCACCTGTACCACACCGATACCAACATCTGTAAATATCACCTGTACCACACCGATACCAACATCTGTAAATATCACCTGTCCCACACCGATAACAACATCTGTAAATATCACCTGTACCACACCGATAACAACATCTGTAAATATCACCTGTCCCACACCGATAACAACATCTGTAAATATCACCTGTCCCACACCGATAACAACATCTGTAAATATCACCTGTACCACACCGATAACAACATCTGTAAATATCACCTGTACCACACCGATACCAACATCTGTAAATATCACCTGTCCCACACCGATAACAACATCTGTAAATATCACCTGTCCCACACCGATAACAACATCTGTAACTATCACCTGTCCCACACCGATAACAACATCTGTAACTATCACCTGTCCCACACCGATAACAACATCTGTAAATATCACCTGTACCACACCGATACCAACATCTGTAAATATCACCTGTCCCACACCGATAACAACATCTGTAAATATCACCTGTACCACACCGATAACAACATCTGTAACTATCACCTGTCCCACACCGATAACAACATCTGTAAATATCACCTGTCCCACACCGATAACAACATCTGTAACTATCACCTGTCCCACACCGATAACAACATCTGTAACTATCACCTGTACCACACCGATATCAACATCTGTAAATATCACCTGTCCCACACCGATAACAACATCTGTAACTATCACCTGTCCCACACCGATAACAACATCTGTAACTATCACCTGTACCACACCGATACCAACATCTGTAAATATCACCTGTACCACACCGATAACAACATCTGTAAATATCACCTGTCCCACACCGATAACAACATCTGTAAATATCACCTGTCCCACACCGATAACATCTGTAAATATCACCTGTCCCACACCGATAACAACATCTGTAAATATCACCTGTCCCACACCGATAACAACATCTGTAAATATCACCTGTACCACACCGAAAACAACATCTGTAAGTATCACCTGTACCACACCGATATCAACATCTGTAAATATCACCTGTCCCACACCAATAACAACATCTGTAAATATCACCTGTACCACACCGATATCAACATCTGTAAATATCACCTGTACCACACCGATACCAACATCTGTAAATATCACCTGTCCCACACCGATAACAACATCTGTAAATATCACCTGTACCACACTGATACCAACATCTGTAAATATCACCTGTCCCACACCGATACCAACATCTGTAAATATCACCTGTACCACACCGATAACATCATCTGTAACTATCACCTGTACCACACCGATACCAACATCTGTAAATATCACCTGTACCACACCGATACCAACATCTGTAAATATCACCTGTACCACACCGATACCAACATCTGTAAGTATCACCTGTACCGCACCGATAACAACATCTGTAAATATCACCTGTACCACACCGATACCAACATCTGTAAATATCACCTGTACCACACCGATACCAACATCTGTAAGTATCACCTGTACCACACCGATACCAACATCTGTAAATATCACCTGTCCCACACCGATAACAACATCTGTAAATATCACCTGTACCACACCGATAACATCATCTGTAACTATCACCTGTACCACACCGATAACAACATCTGTAAATATCACCTGTCCCACACCGATACCAACATCTGTAAATATCACCTGTACCACACCGATACCAACATCTGTAAATATCACCTGTACCACACGGATACCAACATCTGTAAATATCACCTGTACCACACCGATACCAACATCTGTAAATATCACCTGTACCACACCGATACCAACATCTGTAAATATCACCTGTCCCACACCGATACCAACATCTGTAAATATCACCTGTACCACACCGATACCAACATCTGTAAATATCACCTGTACCACACGGATACCAACATCTGTAAATATCACCTGTACCACACCGATACCAACATCTGTAAGTATCACCTGTACCACACCGATACCAACATCTGTAAATATCACCTGTACCACACCGATAACAACATCTGTAAATATCACCTGTACCACACTGATACCAACATCTGTAAATATCACCTGTACCACACCGATACCAACATCTGTAAATATCACCTGTACCACACGGATACCAACATCTGTAAATATCACCTGTACCACACCGATACCAACATCTGTAAATATCACCTGTACCACACCGATACCAACATCTGTAAATATCACCTGTACCACACCGATACCAACATCTGTAAATATCACCTGTACCACACCGATACCAACATCTGTAAGTATCACCTGTACCACACCGATACCAACATCTGTAAATATCACCTGTCCCACACCCATAACATCATCTGTAACTATCACCTGTACCACACCGATACCAACATCTGTAAATATCACCTGTCCCACACCGATAACAACATCTGTAAATATCACCTGTACCACACCGATAACATCATCTGTAACTATCACCTGTACCACACCGATACCAACATCTGTAAATATCACCTGTACCACACCGATACCAACATCTGTAAATATCACCTGTACCACACCGATACCAACATCTGTAAATATCACCTGTACCACACCGATACCAACATCTGTAAATATCACCTGTACCACACCGATACCAACATCTGTAAGTATCACCTGTACCACACCAATACCAACATCTGTAAATATCACCTGTCCCACACCGATAACAACATCTGTAAATATCACCTGTACCACACCGATAACATCATCTGTAACTATCACCTGTACCACACCGATACCAACATCTGTAAATATCACCTGTACCACACCGATAACAACATCTGTAAATATCACCTGTCCCACACCGATAACAACATCTGTAAATATCACCTGTACCACACCGATAACAACATCTGTAACTATCACCTGTACCACACCGATACCAACATCTGTAAATATCACCTGTACCACACCGATACCAACATCTGTAAGTATCACCTGTCCCACACCGATAACAACATCTGTAAATATCACCTGTACCACACCGATAACAACATCTGTAACTATCACCTGTACCACACCGATACCAACATCTGTAAATATCACCTGTACCACACCGATAACAACATCTGTAAATATCACCTGTACCACACCGATATCAACATCTGTAAATATCACCTGTACCACACCGATACCAACATCTGTAAGTATCACCTGTCCCACACCGATACCAACATCTGTAAATATCACCTGTACCACACCGATAACAACATCTGTAAATATCACCTGTACCACACCGATACCAACATCTGTAAATATCACCTGTACCACACCGATAACAACATCTGTAAATATCACCTGTCCCACACCGATAACAACATCTGTAAATATCACCTGTACCACACCGATACCAACATCTGTAAATATCACCTGTACCACACCGATACCAACATCTGTAAATATCACCTGTACCACACCGATATCAACATCTGCAAATATCACCTGTACCACACCGATATCAACATCTGCAAATATCACCTGTACCACACCGATAACAACATCTGTAAATATCACCTGTACCACACCGATATCAACATCTGTAAATATCACCTGTACCACACCGATATCAACATCTGTAAATATCACCTGTACCACACCGATAACAACATCTGTAAATATCACCTGTACCACACCGATACCAACATCTGTAAATATCACCTGTACCACACCGATACCAACATCTGTAAATATCACCTGTACCACACCGATATCAACATCTGCAAATATCACCTGTACCACACCGATATCAACATCTGCAAATATCACCTGTACCACACCGATAACAACATCTGTAAATATCACCTGTACCACACCGATATCAACATCTGTAAATATCACCTGTACCACACCGATAACAACATCTGTAAATATCACCTGTACCACACTGATATCAACATCTGTAAATATCACCTGTACCACACTGATATCAACATCTGTAAATATCACCTGTACCACACCGATACCAACATCTGTAAATATCACCTGTACCACACCGATAACAACATCTGTAAATATCACCTGTCCCACACCGATAACAACATCTGTAAATATCACCTGTCCCACACCGATAACAACATCTGTAAATATCACCTGTACCACACCGATAACAACATCTGTAAATATCACCTGTCCCACACCGATAACAACATCTGTAAATATCACCTGTACCACACCGATAACAACATCTGTAAATATCACCTGTCCCACACCGATAACAACATCTGTAAATATCACCTGTACCACACCGATACCAACATCTGTAAATATCACCTGTCCCACACCGATACCAACATCTGTAAATATCACCTGTACCACACCGATAACATCATCTGTAACTATCACCTGTACCACACCGATACCAACATCTGTAAATATCACCTGTACCACACCGATACCAACATCTGTAAATATCACCTGTACCACACCGATACCAACATCTGTAAGTATCACCTGTACCGCACCGATAACAACATCTGTAAATATCACCTGTACCACACCCATAACATCATCTGTAACTATCACCTGTACCACACCGATAACATCATCTGTAACTATCACCTGTACCACACCGATACCAACATCTGTAAATATCACCTGTCCCACACCGATAACAACATCTGTAAATATCACCTGTACCACACCGATAACATCATCTGTAACTATCACCTGTACCACACCGATACCAACATCTGTAAATATCACCTGTACCACACCGATACCAACATCTGTAAATATCACCTGTACCACACCGATACCAACATCTGTAAATATCACCTGTACCACACCGATACCAACATCTGTAAATATCACCTGTACCACACCGATACCAACATCTGTAAGTATCACCTGTACCACACCGATACCAACATCTGTAAATATCACCTGTCCCACACCGATAACAACATCTGTAAATATCACCTGTACCACACCGATAACATCATCTGTAACTATCACCTGTACCACACCGATAACAACATCTGTAAATATCACCTGTCCCACACCGATACCAACATCTGTAAATATCACCTGTACCACACCGATACCAACATCTGTAAATATCACCTGTACCACACGGATACCAACATCTGTAAATATCACCTGTACCACACCGATACCAACATCTGTAAATATCACCTGTCCCACACCGATACCAACATCTGTAAATATCACCTGTACCACACCGATACCAACATCTGTAAATATCACCTGTACCACACGGATACCAACATCTGTAAATATCACCTGTACCACACCGATACCAACATCTGTAAGTATCACCTGTACCACACCGATAACAACATCTGTAAATATCACCTGTCCCACACCGATACCAACATCTGTAAATATCACCTGTACCACACCGATACCAACATCTGTAAATATCACCTGTACCACACGGATACCAACATCTGTAAATATCACCTGTACCACACCGATACCAACATCTGTAAATATCACCTGTACCACACCGATACCAACATCTGTAAATATCACCTGTACCACACCGATACCAACATCTGTAAGTATCACCTGTACCACACCGATACCAACATCTGTAAATATCACCTGTCCCACACCGATAACATCATCTGTAACTATCACCTGTACCACACCGATACCAACATCTGTAAATATCACCTGTCCCACACCGATAACAACATCTGTAAATATCACCTGTACCACACCGATAACATCATCTGTAACTATCACCTGTACCACACCGATACCAACATCTGTAAATATCACCTGTACCACACCGATACCAACATCTGTAAATATCACCTGTACCACACCGATACCAACATCTGTAAATATCACCTGTACCACACCGATACCAACATCTGTAAATATCACCTGTACCACACCGATACCAACATCTGTAAGTATCACCTGTACCACACCGATACCAACATCTGTAAATATCACCTGTCCCACACCGATAACAACATCTGTAAATATCACCTGTACCACACCGATAACATCATCTGTAACTATCACCTGTACCACACCGATACCAACATCTGTAAATATCACCTGTACCACACCGATAACAACATCTGTAAATATCACCTGTACCACACCGATACCAACATCAGTAAATATCACCTGTACCACACCGATACCAACATCTGTAAATATCACCTGTACCACACCGATATCAACATCTGTAAATATCACCTGTACCACACCGATATCAACATCTGTAAGTATCACCTGTCCCACACCGATAACAATATCTGTAAATATCACCTGTACCACACCGATAACAACATCTGTAAATATCACCTGTACCACACCGATAGCAACATCTGTAACTATCACCTGTACCACACTGATAACAACATCTGTAAATATCACCTGTACCACACCGATAACAACATCTGTAAATATCACCTGTACCACACCGATACCAACATCTGTAAATATCACCTGTACCACACTGATACCAACATCTGTAAATATCACCTGTACCACACCGATAACATCTGTAAATATCACCTGTACCACACCGATAACAACATCTGTAAATATCACCTGTACCACACCGATAACAACATCTGTAAATATCACCTGTACCACACCGATAACATCTGTAAATATCACCTGTACCACACCGATAACAACATCTGTAAATATCACCTGTACCACACCGATACCAACATCTGTAAATATCACCTGTACCACACCGATAACAACATCTGTAAATATCACCTGTACCACACCGATAACAACATCTGTAAATATCACCTGTACCACACTGATACCAACATCTGTAAATATCACCTGTACCACACCGATAACAACATCTGTAAATATCACCTGTATCACACCGATACCAACATCTGTAAATATCACCTGTACCACACCGATAACAACATCTGTAAATATCACCTGTACCACACCGATACCAACATCTGTAAATATCACCTGTACCACACCGATAACAACATCTGTAAATATCACCTGTACCACACTGATACCAACATCTGTAAATATCACCTGTACCACACCGATAACAACATCTGTAAATATCACTTGTGCCACACCGATAACAACATCTGTAAATATCACCTGTGCCACACCGATAACAACATCTGTAAATATCACCTGTCCCACACCGATAACAACATCTGTAAATATCACCTGTATCACACCGATACCAACATCTGTAAATATCACCTGTACCACACCGATAACAACATCTGTAAATATCACCTGTACCACACTGATACCAACATCTGTAAATATCACCTGTACCACACCGATAACAACATCTGTAAATATCACCTGTACCACACTGATACCAACATCTGTAAATATCACCTGTACCACACCGATAACAACATCTGTAAATATCACTTGTGCCACACCGATAACAACATCTGTAAATATCACCTGTGCCACACCGATAACAACATCTGTAAATATCACCTGTACCACACCGATACCAACATCTGTAAATATCACCTGTACCACACCGATACCAACATCTGTAAATATCACCTGTACCACACCGATAATAACATCTGTAAATATCACCTGTACCACACCGATACCAACATCTGTAAATATCACCTGTACCACACCGATAACAACATCTGTAACTATCACCTGTACCACACCGATTACAACATCTGTAACTATCACCTGTACCACACCGATTACAACATCTGTAAATATCACCTGTACCACACCGATAACAACATCTGTAAATATCACCTGTCCCACACCGATAACAACATCTGTAAATATCACCTGTACCACACCGATACCAACATCTGTAAATATCACCTGTCCCAAACCGATAACAACATCTGTAACTATCACCTGTACCACACCGATAACAACATCTGTAAATATCACCTGTACCACACCGATACCAACATCTGTAAATATCACCTGTACCACACCGATACCAACATCTGTAAATATCACCTGTAACACACCGATACCAACATCTGTAAATATCACCTGTATCACACCGATAACAACATCTGTAAATATCACCTGTACCACACCGATATCAACATCTGTAAATATCACCTGTATCACACCGATAACAATATCTGTAAATATCACCTGTATCACACCGATATCAACATCTGTAAATATCACCTGTACCACACCGATAACAGCATCTGTAAATATCACCTGTACCACACCGATATCAACATCTGTAAATATCACCTGTACCACACCGATAACAACATCTGTAAATATCACCTGTATCACACCGATAACAACATCTGTAAATATCACCTGTACCACACCGATACCAACATCTGTAAATATCACCTGTACCACACCGATACCAACATCTGTAAATATCACCTGTCCCACACCGATAACAACATCTGTAAATATCACCTGTCCCACACCGATAACAACATCTGTAAATATCACCTGTACCACACCGATAACAACATCTGTAAATATCACCTGTCCCACACCGATAACAACATCTGTAAATATCACCTGTACCACACCGATAACATTTGTAAATATCACCTGTAACACACCGATAACAACATCTGTAAATATCACCTGTACCACACCGATAACAACATCTGTAAATATCACCTGTCCCACACCGATAACAACATCTGTAAATATCACCTGTAACACACCGATAACAACATCTGTAAATATCACCAGTCCCACACCGATACCAACATCTGTAAATATCACCTGTACCACACCGATAACAACATCTGTAAATATCACCTGTACCACACCGATATCAACATCTGTAAATATCACCTGTATCACACCGATAACAACATCTGTAAATATCACCTGTACCACACCGATATCAAATCTGTAAATATCACCTGTACCACACCGATATCAACATCTGTAAATATCACCTGTACCACACCGATAACAACATCTGTAAATATCACCTGTACCACACCGATAACAACATCTGTAAATATCACCTGTACCACACTGATACCAACATCTGTAAATATCACCTGTACCACACCGATAACAACATCTGTAAATATCACCTGTACCACACCGATACCAACATCTGTAAATATCACCTGTCCCACACCGATAACATCTGTAAATATCACCTGTACCACACCGATAACAACATCTGTAAATATCACCTGTACCACACCGATAACAACATCTGTAAATATCACCTGTACCACACCGATAACAACATCTGTAAGTATCACCTGTCCCACACCGATAACAACATCTGTAAATATCACCTGTACCACACCGATAACAACATCTGTAAATATCACCTGTACCACACTGATACCAACATCTGTATATATCACCTGTACCACACCGATAACAACATCTGTAAATATCACCTGTACCGCACCGATAACAACATCTGTAAATATCAACTGTCCCACAGCGATAACAACATCTGTAAATATCACCTGTACCACACCGATAACAACATCTGTAAATACCACCTGTACCACTCCGATAACAACATCTGTAAGTATCACCTGTACCACACCGATAACAACATCTGTAAATATCACCTGTCCCACACCGATAACAACATCTGAAAATATCACCTGTACCACACCGATACCAACATCAGTAAATATCACCTGTACCACACCGATAACAACACCTGTAAATATCACCTGTACCACACCGATATCAACATCTGTAAATATCACCTGTACCACACCGATAACATCTGTAAATATCACCTGTCCCACACCGATAACAACATCTGTAAATATCACCTGTACCACACCGATATCAACATCTGTAAATATCACCTGTACCACACCGATAACAACATCTGTAAATATCACCTGTACCACACCGATAACAACATCGGTAAATATCACCTGTACCACACCGATACCAACATCTGTAAATATCACCTGTCCCACACCGATACCAACATCTGTAAATATCACCTGTACCACACTGATACCAACATCTGTAAATATCACCTGTACCACACCGATAACAACATCTGTAAATATCACCTGTCCCAAACCAATAACAACATCTGTAACTATCACCTGTACCACACCGATAACAACATCTGTAAATATCACCTGTACCACACCGATATCAACATCTGTAAATATCACCTGTACCACACCGATACCAACATCTGTAAATATCACCGGTACCACACCGATATCAACATCTGTAAATATCACCTGTACCACACCGATAACAACATCTGTAAATATCACCTGTACCACACCGATAACAACATCTGTAAATATCACCTGTACCACACCGATATCAACATCTGTAAATATCACCTGTACCACACCGATAACAACATCTGTAAATATCACCTGTACCACACCCATAACAACATCTGTAAGTATCACCTGTACCACACCGATAACAACATCTGTAAATATCACCTGTACCACACCGATAACAACATCTGTAAATATCACCTGTAACACACCGATAACAACATCTGTAAATATCACCAAACCCACACCGATACCAACATCTGTAAATATCACCTGTCCCACACCGATAACACCATCTGTAAATATCACGTGTACCACACCGATAACATCGGTAAATATCACCTGTCCCACACCGATAACACCATCGGTAAATATCACCTGTACCACACCGATAACAACATCTGTAAATATCACCTGTCCCACACCGATACCAACATCTGTAAATATCACCTGTACCACACCGATACCAACATCTGTAAATATCACCGGTACCACACCGATAACAACATCTGTAAATATCACCTGTACCACACCGATAACAACATCTGTAAATATCACCTGTACCACACCGATAACAACATCTGTAAATATCACCTGTACCACACCGATAACAACATCTGTAAATATCACCTGTATCACACCGATAACAACATCTGTAAATATCACTTGTACCACACCGATAACAACATCTGTAAATATCACCTGTACCACACCGATAACATCTGTAAATATCACCTGTACCACACCGATACCAACATCTGTAAATATCACCTGTACCACACCGATACCAACATCTGTAAATATCACCTGTACCACACCGATAACAACATCTGTAAATATCACTTGTACCACACCGATAACAACATCTGTAACTATCACTTGTACCACACCGATAACAACATCTGTAAATATCACCTGTACCACACCGATAACAACATCTGTAAATATCACTTGTACCACACCGATAACAACATCTGTAAATATCACCTGTACCACACCGATACCAACAAATGTAAATATCACCTGTATCACACCGATAACAACATCTGTAACTATCACTTGTACCACACCGATAACATCTGTAAATATCACCTGTACCACACCGATACCAACATCTGTAAATATCACCTGTACCACACCGACAACAACATCTGTAAATATCACTTGTACCACACCGATAACAACATCTGTAAATATCACCTGTACCACACCGATAACAACATCTGTAAATATCACCTGTACCACACCGATAACAACATCTGTAAATATCACCTGTACCACACCGATAACAACATCTGTAAATATCACCTGTATCACACCGATAACAACATCTGTAAATATCACTTGTACCACACCGATAACAACATCTGTAAATATCACCTGTACCACACCGATAACATCTGTAAATATCACCTGTACCACACCGATACCAACATCTGTAAATATCACCTGTACCACACCGATACCAACATCTGTAAATATCACCTGTACCACACCGATAACAACATCTGTAAATATCACTTGTACCACACCGATACCAACATCTGTAAATATCACCTGTACCACACCGATACCAACATCTGTAAATATCACCTGTCCCACACCGATACCAACATCTGTAAATATCACCTGTCCCACACCGATAACAACATCTGTAAATATCACCTGTCCCACACCGATACCAACATCTGTAAATATCACCTGTACCACACCGATACCAACATCTGTAAATATCACCGGTACCACACCGATAACAACATCTGTAAATATCACCTGTACCACACCGATAACAACATCTGTAAATATCACCTGTACCACACCGATAACAACATCTGTAAATATCACCTGTACCACACCGATAACAACATCTGTAAATATCACCTGTATCACACCGATAACAACATCTGTAAATATCACTTGTACCACACCGATAACAACATCTGTAAATATCACCTGTACCACACCGATAACAACATCTGTAAATATCACCTGTACCACACCGATAACATCTGTAAATATCACCTGTACCACACCGATACCAACATCTGTAAATATCACCTGTACCACACCGATACCAACATCTGTAAATATCACCTGTACCACACCGATAACAACATCTGTAAATATCACTTGTACCACACCGATAACAACATCTGTAACTATCACTTGTACCACACCGATAACAACATCTGTAAATATCACCTGTACCACACCGATAACAACATCTGTAAATATCACTTGTACCACACCGATAACAACATCTGTAAATATCACCTGTACCACACCGATACCAACAACTGTAAATATCACCTGTATCACACCGATAACAACATCTGTAAATATCACTTGTACCACACCGATAACATCTGTAAATATCACCTGTACCACACCGATACCAACATCTGTAAATATCACCTGTACCACACCGACAACAACATCTGTAAATATCACTTGTACCACACCGATAACAACATCTGTAAATATCACCTGTACCACACCGATAACATCTGTAAATATCACCTGTACCACACCGATAACAACATCTGTAAATATCACCTGTATCACACCGATAACAACATCTGTAAATATCACTTGTACCACACCGATAACAACATCTGTAAATATCACCTGTACCACACCGATAACATCTGTAAATATCACCTGTACCACACCGATAACAACATCTGTAAATATCACCTGTACCACACCGATACCAACATCTGTAAATATCACCTGTCCCACACCGATAACAACATCTGTAAATATCACCTGTACCACACCGATAACAACATCTGTAAATATCACCTGTACCACACCGATACCAACATCTGTAAATATCACCTGTCCCACACCGATAACAACATCTGTAAATATCACCTGTACCACACCGATACCAACATCTGTAAATATCACCTGTACCACACCGATACCAACATCTGTAAATATCACCTGTACCACACCGATAACAACATCTGTAAATATCACTTGTACCACACCGATAACAACATCTGTAACTATCACTTGTACCACACCGATAACAACATCTGTAAATATCACCTGTATCACACCGATAACATCTGTAAATATCACCTGTACCACACCGATATCAACATCTGTAAATATCACCTGTCCCACACCGATACCAACATCTGTAAATATCACCGGTACCACACCGATATCAACATCTGTAAATATCACCTGTACCACACCGATACCAACATCTGTAAATATCACTTGTATCACACCGATAACAACATCTGTAAATATCACCTGTACCACACCGATACCAACATCTGTAAATATCACCTGTACCACACCGATATCAACATCTGTAAATATCACCTGTACCACACCGATACCAACATCTGTAAATATCACCGGTACCACACCGATATCAACATCTGTAAATATCACCTGTACCACACCGATACCAACATCTGTAAGTATCACCTGTACCACACCGATAACAACATCTGTAAGTATCACCTGTACCACACCGATAACAACATCTGTAAGTATCACCTGTACCACACCGATACCAACATCTGTAAATATCACCTGTCCCACACCGATACCAACATCTGTAAATATCACCTGTACCACACCGATAACAACATCTGTAAGTATCACCTGTCCCACACCGATAACAACATCTGTAAATATCACCTGTCCCACACCGATAACAACATCTGTAAATATCACCTGTACCACACCGATAACAACATCTGTAAATATCACCTGTACCACACCGATAACAACATCTGTAAATATCACCTGTACCACACCGATAACAACATCTGTAAGTATCACCTGTCCCACACCGATAACAACATCTGTAAATATCACCTGTACCACACCGATAACAACATCTGTAAATATCACCTGTACCACACCGATACCAACATCTGTAAATATCACCTGTACCACACCGATAACAACATCTGTAAATATCACCTGTACCACACCGATAACAACATCTGTAAATATCACCTGTACCACACCGATACCAACATCAGTAAATATCACCTGTACCACACCGATACCAACATCTGTAAATATCACCTGTACCACACCGATAACAACATCTGTAAATATCACCTGTACCACACCGATATCAACATCTGTAAATATCACCTGTACCACACCGATACCAACATCTGTAAATATCACCGGTACCACACCGATATCAACATCTGTAAATATCACCTGTACCACACCGATAACAACATCTGTAAATATCACCTGTACCACACCGATAACAACATCTGTAAATATCACCTGTACCACACCGATAACAACATCTGTAAATATCACCTGTACCACACCGATAACAACATCTGTAAATATCACCTGTCCCACACCGATAACAACATCTGTAAATATCACCTGTACCACACCGATAACAACATCTGTAAATATCACCTGTCCCACACCGATAACAACATCTGTAAATATCACCTGTAACACACCGATAACAACATCTGTAAATATCACCAGTCCCACACCGATACCAACATCTGTAAATATCACCTGTACCACACCGATAACAACATCTGTAAATATCACCTGTACCACACCGATATCAACATCTGTAAATATCACCTGTATCACACCGATAACAACATCTGTAAATATCACCTGTACCACACCGATATCAAATCTGTAAATATCACCTGTACCACACCGATATCAACATCTGTAAATATCACCTGTACCACACCGATAACAACATCTGTAAATATCACCTGTACCACACTGATACCAACATCTGTAAATATCACCTGTACCACACCGATAACAACATCTGTAAATATCACCTGTACCACACCGATACCAACATCTGTAAATATCACCTGTCCCACACCGATAACATCTGTAAATATCACCTGTACCACACCGATAACAACATCTGTAAATATCACCTGTACCACACCGATAACAACATCTGTAAATATCACCTGTACCACACCGATAACAACATCTGTAAGTATCACCTGTCCCACACCGATAACAACATCTGTAAATATCACCTGTACCACACCGATAACAACATCTGTAAATATCACCTGTACCACACTGATACCAACATCTGTATATATCACCTGTACCACACCGATAACAACATCTGTAAATATCACCTGTACCGCACCGATAACAACATCTGTAAATATCAACTGTCCCACAGCGATAACAACATCTGTAAATATCACCTGTACCACACCGATAACAACATCTGTAAATACCACCTGTACCACTCCGATAACAACATCTGTAAGTATCACCTGTACCACACCGATAACAACATCTGTAAATATCACCTGTCCCACACCGATAACAACATCTGAAAATATCACCTGTACCACACCGATACCAACATCAGTAAATATCACCTGTACCACACCGATAACAACACCTGTAAATATCACCTGTACCACACCGATATCAACATCTGTAAATATCACCTGTACCACACCGATAACATCTGTAAATATCACCTGTACCACACCGATAACAACATCTGTAAATATCACCTGTCCCACACCGATAACAACATCTGTAAATATCACCTGTACCACACCGATATCAACATCTGTAAATATCACCTGTA
Organism: Chiloscyllium plagiosum; assembly: GCF_037043375.1. Lineage (NCBI taxonomy): Eukaryota > Metazoa > Chordata > Chondrichthyes > Orectolobiformes > Hemiscylliidae > Chiloscyllium > Chiloscyllium plagiosum. The sequence continues at coordinate 180,769,178 of NW_028270139.1, forward strand.
CCACACCGATAACAACATCTGTAAATATCACCTGTACCACACCGATAACAACATCGGTAAATATCACCTGTACCACACCGATACCAACATCTGTAAATATCACCTGTCCCACACCGATACCAACATCTGTAAATATCACCTGTACCACACTGATACCAACATCTGTAAATATCACCTGTACCACACCGATAACAACATCTGTAAATATCACCTGTCCCAAACCAATAACAACATCTGTAACTATCACCTGTACCACACCGATAACAACATCTGTAAATATCACCTGTACCACACCGATATCAACATCTGTAAATATCACCTGTACCACACCGATACCAACATCTGTAAATATCACCGGTACCACACCGATATCAACATCTGTAAATATCACCTGTACCACACCGATAACAACATCTGTAAATATCACCTGTACCACACCGATAACAACATCTGTAAATATCACCTGTACCACACCGATATCAACATCTGTAAATATCACCTGTACCACACCGATAACAACATCTGTAAATATCACCTGTACCACACCGATAACAACATCTGTAAGTATCACCTGTACCACACCGATAACAACATCTGTAAATATCACCTGTACCACACCGATAACAACATCTGTAAATATCACCTGTAACACACCGATAACAACATCTGTAAATATCACCAAACCCACACCGATACCAACATCTGTAAATATCACCTGTCCCACACCGATAACACCATCTGTAAATATCACGTGTACCACACCGATAACATCGGTAAATATCACCTGTCCCACACCGATAACACCATCGGTAAATATCACCTGTACCACACCGATAACAACATCTGTAAATATCACCTGTCCCACACCGATACCAACATCTGTAAATATCACCTGTACCACACCGATACCAACATCTGTAAATATCACCGGTACCACACCGATAACAACATCTGTAAATATCACCTGTACCACACCGATAACAACATCTGTAAATATCACCTGTACCACACCGATAACAACATCTGTAAATATCACCTGTACCACACCGATAACAACATCTGTAAATATCACCTGTATCACACCGATAACAACATCTGTAAATATCACTTGTACCACACCGATAACAACATCTGTAAATATCACCTGTACCACACCGATAACAACATCTGTAAATATCACCTGTACCACACCGATAACATCTGTAAATATCACCTGTACCACACCGATACCAACATCTGTAAATATCACCTGTACCACACCGATACCAACATCTGTAAATATCACCTGTACCACACCGATAACAACATCTGTAAATATCACTTGTACCACACCGATAACAACATCTGTAACTATCACTTGTACCACACCGATAACAACATCTGTAAATATCACCTGTACCACACCGATAACAACATCTGTAAATATCACTTGTACCACACCGATAACAACATCTGTAAATATCACCTGTACCACACCGATACCAACAACTGTAAATATCACCTGTATCACACCGATAACAACATCTGTAAATATCACTTGTACCACACCGATAACATCTGTAAATATCACCTGTACCACACCGATACCAACATCTGTAAATATCACCTGTACCACACCGACAACAACATCTGTAAATATCACTTGTACCACACCGATAACAACATCTGTAAATATCACCTGTACCACACCGATAACAACATCTGTAAATATCACCTGTACCACACCGATAACAACATCTGTAAATATCACCTGTATCACACCGATAACAACATCTGTAAATATCACTTGTACCACACCGATAACAACATCTGTAAATATCACCTGTACCACACCGATAACATCTGTAAATATCACCTGTACCACACCGATACCAACATCTGTAAATATCACCTGTACCACACCGATACCAACATCTGTAAATATCACCTGTACCACACCGATAACAACATCTGTAAATATCACTTGTACCACACCGATAACAACATCTGTAACTATCACTTGTACCACACCGATAACAACATCTGTAAATATCACCTGTATCACACCGATAACATCTGTAAATATCACCTGTACCACACCGATATCAACATCTGTAAATATCACCTGTCCCACACCGATACCAACATCTGTAAATATCACCGGTACCACACCGATATCAACATCTGTAAATATCACCTGTACCACACCGATACCAACATCTGTAAATATCACTTGTATCACACCGATAACAACATCTGTAAATATCACCTGTACCACACCGATACCAACATCTGTAAATATCACCTGTACCACACCGATATCAACATCTGTAAATATCACCTGTACCACACCGATACCAACATCTGTAAATATCACCGGTACCACACCGATATCAACATCTGTAAATATCACCTGTACCACACCGATACCAACATCTGTAAGTATCACCTGTACCACACCGATAACAACATCTGTAAGTATCACCTGTACCACACCGATAACAACATCTGTAAGTATCACCTGTACCACACCGATACCAACATCTGTAAGTATCACCTGTCCCACACCGATACCAACATCTGTAAATATCACCTGTGCCACACCGATAACAACATCTGTAAGTATCACCTGTCCCACACCGATAACAACATCTGTAAATATCACCTGTCCCACACCGATAACAACATCTGTAAATATCACCTGTACCACACCGATAACAACATCTGTAAATATCACCTGTACCACACCGATAACAACATCTGTAAATATCACCTGTACCACACCGATAACAACATCTGTAAGTATCACCTGTCCCACACCGATAACAACATCTGTAAATATCACCTGTACCACACCGATAACAACATCTGTAAATATCACCTGTACCACACCGATACCAACATCTGTAAATATCACCTGTACCACACCGATAACAACATCTGTAAATATCACCTGTACCACACCGATAACAACATCTGTAAATATCACCTGTACCACACCGATACCAACATCAGTAAATATCACCTGTACCACACCGATACCAACATCTGTAAATATCACCTGTACCACACCGATAACAACATCTGTAAATATCACCTGTCCCAAACCGATAACAACATCTGTAACTATCACCTGTACCACACCGATAACAACATCTGTAAATATCACCTGTACCACACCGATATCAACATCTGTAAATATCACCTGTACCACACCGATACCAACATCTGTAAATATCACCGGTACCACACCGATATCAACATCTGTAAATATCACCTGTACCACACCGATAACAACATCTGTAAATATCACCTGTACCACACCGATAACAACATCTGTAAATATCACCTGTACCACACCGATAACAACATCTGTAAATATCACCTGTACCACACCGATATCAACATCTGTAAATATCACCTGTACCACACCGATAACAACATCTGTAAATATCACCTGTATCACACCGATACCAACATCTGTAAATATCACCGGTACCACACCGATACCAACATCTGTAAATATCACCTGTCCCACACCGATATCAACATCTGTAAATATCACCTGTACCACACCGATACCAACATCTGTAAATATCACCTGTACCACACCGATAACAACATCTGTAAATATCACCTGTACCACACCGATAACAACATCTGTAAATATCACCTGTACCACACCGATAACAACATCTGTAAATATCACCTGTACCACACCGATAACAACATCTGTAAGTATCACCTGTACCACACCGATAACAACATCTGTACATATCACCTGTACCACACCGATAACATCTGTAAATATCACCTGTACAACACCGATAACAACATCTGTAAATATCACCTGTACCACACCGATAACATCTGTAAATATGACCTGTAACACACCGATAACAACATCTGTAAATATCACCAGTCCCACACCGATACCAACATCTGTAAGTATCACCTGTACCACACCGATAACAACATCTGTAAATATCACCTGTCCCACACCGATAACACCATCTGTAAATATCACGTGTACCACACCGATAACATCGGTAAATATCACCTGTCCCACACCGATAACACCATCGGTAAATATCACCTGTCCCACACCGATACCAACATCTGTAAATATCACCTGTACCACACCGATACCAACATCTGTAAATATCACCGGTACCACACCGATAACAACATCTGTAAATATCACCTGTATCACACCGATAACAACATCTGTAAATATCACCTGTACCACACCGATAACAACATCTGTAAATATCACCTGTATCACACCGATAACAACATCTGTAAATATCACTTGTACCACACCGATAACAACATCTGTAAATATCACCTGTACCACACCGATAACATCTGTAAATATCACCTGTACCACACCGATACCAACATCTGTAAATATCACCTGTAGCACACCGATACCAACATCTGTAAATATCACCTGTACCACACTGATACCAACATCTGTAAATATCACCTGTAACACACCGATACCAACATCTGTAAATATCACTTGTACCACACCAATAACAACATCTGTAAATATCACCTGTACCACACCGATACCAACATCTGTAAATATCACCTGTATCACACCGATAACAACATCTGTAAATATCACCTGTACCACACCGATACCAACATCTGTAAATATCACCTGTACCACACCGATACCAACATCTGTAAATATCACCTGTACCACACCGATACCAACATCTGTAAATATCACCTGTACCACACCGATAACAACATCTGTAAATATCACCTGTACCACACCGATAACAACATCTGTAAATATCACTTGGACCACACCGATAACAACATCTGTAACTATCACTTGTACCACACCGATAACAACATCTGTAAATATCACCTGTACCACACCGATAACAACATCTGTAAATATCACCTGTATCACACCGATAACATCTGTAAATATCACCTGTACCACACCGATACCAACATCTGTAAATATCACCTGTACCACACCGATAACAACATCTGTAAGTATCACCTGTACCACACCGATAACAACATCTGTAAATATCACCTGTACCACACCGATACCAACATCTGTAAATATCACCTGTACCACACCGATATCAACATCTGTAAATATCACCTGTACCACACCGATAACAACATCTGTAAATATCACCTGTACCACACCGATAACAACATCTGTAAATATCACCTGTACCACACCGATAACAACATCTGTAAATATCACCTGTATCACACCGATAACAACATCTGTAAATATCACTTGTACCACACCGATAACAACATCTGTAAATATCACCTGTACCACACCGATAACATCTGTAAATATCACCTGTACCACACCGATACCAACATCTGTAAATATCACCTGTACCACACCGATAACAACATCTGTAAATATCACCTGTACCACACCGATAACAACATCTGTAAATATCACTTGGACCACACCGATAACAACATCTGTAACTATCACTTGTACCACACCGATAACAACATCTGTAAATATCACCTGTACCACACCGATAACAACATCTGTAAATATCACCTGTATCACACCGATAACATCTGTAAATATCACCTGTACCACACCGATACCAACATCTGTAAATATCACCTGTACCACACCGATAACAACATCTGTAAATATCACCTGTAACACACCGATAACAACATCTGTAAATATCACCTGTACCACACCAATAACAACATCTGTAAATATCACCTGTACCACACCGATAACAACATCTGTAAATATCACCTGTACCACACCGATACCAACATCTGTAAATATCACCTGTACCACACCGATAACAACATCTGTAAATATCACCTGTACCACACCGATATCAACATCTGTAAATATCACCTGTAACACACCGATACCAACATCTGTAAATATCACCTGTCCCACACCGATATCAACATCTGTAAATATCACCTGTACCACACCGATAACAACATCTGTAAATATCACCTGTACCACACCGATACCAACATCTGTAAATATCACCTGTACCACACCGATAACAACATCTGTAAATATCACCTGTACCACACCGATACCAACATCTGTAAATATCACCTGTACCACACCGATATCAACATCTGTAAATATCACCGGTACCACACCAATATCAACATCTGTAAATATCACCTGTCCCACACCGATACCAACATCTGTAAATATCACCTGTACCACACCGATAACATCTGTAAATATCACCTGGCCCACACCGATACCAACATCTGTAAATATCACCTGCATCACACCGATAACAACATCTGTAAATATCACCTGTACCACACCGATACCAACATCTGTAAATATCACCTGTACCACACCGATATCAACATCTGTAAGTATCACCCGTACCACACCGATACCAACATCTGGAAATATCACCCGTACCACACCGATATCAACATCTGTAAATATCACTTGTACCACACCGACAACATCTGTAAATATCACCTGTACCACACCGATACCAACATCTGTAAGTATCACATGTACCACACCGATACCAACATCTGTAAGTATCACCTGTCCCACACCGATAACAACATCTGTAAATATCACCTGTCCCACACCGATAACAACATCTGTAAATATCACCTGTACCACACCGATAACAACATCTGTAAATATCACCTGTACCACACCGATAACAACATCTGTAAATATCACCTGTCCCACACCGATATCAACATCTGTAAATATCACCTGTACCACACCGATACCAACATCTGTAAATATCACCTGTACCACACCGATATCAACATCTGTAAATATCACCTGTACCACACCGATACCAACATCTGTAAATATCACCAGTCCCACACCGATACCAACATCTGTAAATATCACCTGTACCACACCGATACCAACATCTGTAAGTATCACCTGTCCCACACCGATATCAACATCTGTAAATATCACCTGTACCACACCGATACCAACATCTGTAAATATCACCTGTACCACACCGATACCAACATCTGTAAATATCACCTGTACCACACCGATAACAACATCTGTAAATATTACCTGTACCACACCGATACCAACATCTGTAAATATCACCTGTACCACACCGATAACAACATCTGTAAATATCACCTGTACCACACCGATAACAACATCTGTAAATATCACCTGTACCACACCGATAACAACATCTGTAAATATCACCTGTAACACACCGATAACAACATCTGTAAATATCACCTGTACCACACCGATACCAACATCTGTAAATATCACCTGTACCACACCGATAACAACATCTGTAAATATCACCTGTACCACACCGATAACAACACCTGTAAATATCACCTGTACCACACCGATAACAACATCTGTAAATATCATCTGTACCACACCGATAACAACATCTGTAAATATCACCTGTACCACACCGATAACAACACCTGTAAATATCACCTGTACCACACCGATATCAACATCTGTAAATATCACCTGTCCCACACCGATAACAACATCTGTAAATATCACCTGTACCACACCGATACCAACATCTGTAACTATCACCTGTACCACACCGATATCAACATCTGTAAATATCACCTGTACCACACCGATGACAACATCTGTAAATATCACCTGTACCACACCGATGACAACATCTGTAAATATCACCTGTACCACACCGATAACAACATCTGTAAATATCACCTGTCCCACACCGATATCAACATCTGTAAATATCACCTGTACCACACCGATACCAACATCTGTAAATATCACCTGTACCACACCGATGACAACATCTGTAAATATCACCTGTACCACACCGATGACAACATCTGTCAATATCACCTGTACCACACCGATAACAACATCTGTAAATATCACCTGTACCACACCGATAACAACATCTGTAAATATCACCTGTACCACACCGATAACAACATCTGTAAATATCACCGGTCCCACACCGATAACAACACCTGTAAATATCACCTGTACCACACCGATATCAACATCTGTAAATATCACCTGTCCCACACCGATAACAACATCTGTAAATATCACCTGTACCACACCGATAACAACATCTGTAAATATCACCTGTACCACACCGATAACAACATCTGTAAATATCACCTGTACCACACCGATAACAACATCTGTAAATATCACCTGTACCACACCGATAACAACATCTGTAAATATCACCTGTATCACACCGATAACAACATCTGTAAATATCACCTGTACCACACCGATAACAACATCTGTAAATATCACCTGTACCACACCGATAACAACATCTGTAAATATCACCTGTCCCACACCGATAACAACATCTGTAAATATCACCTGTACCACACCGATACCAACATCTGTAAATATCACCTGTACCACACCGATACCAACATCTGTAAATATCACCTGTACCACACCGATAACAACATCTGTAAATATCACCTGTACCACACCGATAACAACATCTGTAAATATCACCTGTACCACACCGATACCAACATCTGTAAATATCACCTGTACCACACCGATAACAACATCTGTAAATATCACCTGTACCACACCGATAACAACATCTGTAAATATCACCTGTACCACACCGATAACAACATTTGTAAATATCACCTGTCCCACACCGATAACAACATCTGTAAATATCACCTGTACCACACCGATACCAACATCTGTAAATATCACCTGTACCACACCGATAACAACATCTGTAAATATCACCTGTACCACACCGATACCAACATCTGTAAATATCACCTGTACCACACCGATAACAACATCTGTAAATATCACCTGTACCACACCGATAACAACATCTGTAAATATCACCTGTACCACACCGATATCAACATCTGTAAATATCACCTGTACCACACCGATATCAACATCTGTAAGTATCACCTGTACCACACCGATAACAACACCTGTAAATATCACCTGTACCACACCGATAACATCTGTAAATATCACCTGTACCACACCGATACCAACATCTGTAAGTATCACCTGTACCACACCGATATCAACATCTGTAAATATCACCTGTACCACACCGATAACAACATCTGTAAATATCACCTGTACCACACCGATAACATCTGTAAATATCACCTGTACCACACCGATACCAACATCTGTAAATATCACCTGTACCACACCGATATCAACATCTGTAAATATCACCTGTACCACACCGATAACAACATCTGTAAATATCACCTGTACCACACCGATAACAACATCTGTAAATATCACCTGTACCACACCGATAACATCTGTAAATATCACCTGCCCCCACACCGATAACAACATCTGTAAATATCATCTGTACCACACCGATACCAACATCTGTAAATATCACCTGTACCACACCGATACCAACATCTGTAAATATCACCTGTACCACACCGATATCAACATCTGTAAATATCACCTGTACCACACCGATACCAACATCAGTAAATATCACCTGTACCACACCGATAACAACATCTGTAAGTATCACCTGTACCACACCGATATCAACATCTGTAAATATCACCTGTAACACACCGATACCAACATCAGTAAATATCACCTGTACCACACCGATAACAACATCTGTAAATATCACCTGTACCACACCGATAACAACATCTGTAAATATCACCTGTACCACACCGATAACATTTGTAAATATCACCTGTCCCACACCGATAACAACATCTGTAAATATCACCTGTACCACACCGATACCAACATCTGTAAATATCACCTGTACCACAGCGATAACAACATCTGTAAATATCACCTGTACCACACCGATAACAACATCTGTAAATATCACCTGTAACACACCGATACCAACATCTGTAAATATCACCTGTACCACACCGATATCAACATCTGTAAATATCACCTGTACCACACCGATACCAACATCTGTAAGTATCACCTGTACCACACCGATAACAACATCTGTAAATATCACCTGTACCACACCGATACCAACATCTGTAAATATCACCTGTACCACACCGATAACAACATCTGTAAATATCACCTGTCCCACACCGATAACAACATCTGTAAATATCACCTGTCCCACACCGATAACAACATCTGTAAATATCACCTGTACCACACCGATATCAACATCTGTAAATATCACCTGTACCACACCGATAACAACATTTGTAAATATCACCTGTCCCACACCGATAACAACATCTGTAAATATCACCTGTACCACACCGATACCAACATCTGTAAATATCACCTGTACCACACCGATATCAACATCTGTAAATATCACCTGTACCACACCGATATCAACATCTGTAAATATCACCTGTACCACACCGATAACATCTGTAAATATCACCTGTACCACACCGATACCAACATCTGTAAATATCACCTGTACCACACCGATATCAACATCTGTAAATATCACCTGTACCACACTGATAACAACATTTGTAACTATCACCTGTCCCACACCGATAACAACATCTGTAAATATCACCTGTACCACACCGACAACAACATCTGTAAATATCACCTGTACCACACCGATAACAACATTTGTAAATATCACCTGTCCCACACCGATAACAACATCTGTAAATATCACCTGTACCACACCGATATCAACATCTGTAAATATCACCTGTACCACACCGATAACAACATCTGTAAATATCACCTGTACCACACCGATAACAACATCTGTAAATATCACCTGTACCACACCGATATCAACATCTGTAAGTATCACCTGTACCACACCGATACCAACATCTGTAAATATCACCTGTACCACACCGATAACAACATCTGTAAATATCACCTGTTCCACACCGATAACAACATCTGTAAATATCACCTGTACCACATCGATACCAACATCTGTAAATATCACCTGTACCACACTGATACCAACATCTGTAAATATCACCTGTACCACACCGATATCAACATCTGTAAATATCACCTGTACCACACCGATACCAACATCTGTAAATATCACCTGTCCCACACCGATAAGAACATCTGTAAATATCACCTGTACCACACCGATAACAACATCTGTAAATATCACCTGTCCCACACCGATAACAACATCTGTAAATATCACCTGTCCCACACCGATAACAACATCTGTAAATATCACCTGTACCACACCGATAACATCTGTAAATATCACCTGTCCCACACCGATAACAACATCTGTAAATATCATCTGTACCACACCGATACCAACATCTGTAAATATCACCTGTACCACACCGATACCAACATCTGTAAATATCACCTGTACCACACCGATATCAACATCTGTAAATATCACCTGTACCACACCGATACCAACATCAGTAAATATCACCTGTACCACACCGATAACAACATCTGTAAGTATCACCTGTACCACACCGATATCAACATCTGTAAATATCACCTGTAACACACCGATACCAACATCAGTAAATATCACCTGTACCACACCGATAACAACATCTGTAAATATCACCTGTACCACACCGATAACAACATCTGTAAATATCACCTGTACCACACCGATAACATTTGTAAATATCACCTGTCCCACACCGATAACAACATCTGTAAATATCACCTGTACCACACCGATACCAACATCTGTAAATATCACCTGTACCACAGCGATAACAACATCTGTAAATATCACCTGTACCACACCGATACCAACATCTGTAAATATCACCTGTACCACACCGATAACAACATCTGTAAATATCACCTGTACCACACCGATACCAACATCTGTAAATATCACCTGTACCGCACCGATAACAACATCTGTAAATATCACCTGTACCACACCGATAACAACATCTGTAAATATCACCTGTCCCACACCGATATCAACATCTGTAAATATCACCTGTACCACACCGATAACAACATCTGTAAATATCACCTGTACCACACCGATAACAACATCTGTAAATATCACCTGTACCACACCGATATCAACATCTGTAAATATCACCTGTACCACACCGATACCAACATCTGTAAATATCACCTGTACCACACCGATATCAACATCTGTAAATATCACCTGTACCACACCGATAACAACATCTGTAAATATCACCTGTACCACACCGATAACAACATCTGTAAATATCACCTGTACCACACCGATAACATCTGTAAATATCACCTGTCCCACACCGATAACAACATCTGTAAATATCACCTGTACCACACCGATAACAACATCTGTAAATATCACCTGTACCACACCGATACGAACATCTGTAAATATCACCTGTACCACACCGATACCAACATCTGGAAATATCACCTGTACCACACCGATAACAACATCTGTAAATATCACCTGTAACACACTGATACCAACATCAGTAAATATCACCTGTACCACACCGATAACAACATCTGTAAATATCACCTGTAACACACCGATACCAACATCAGTAAATATCACCTGTACCACACCGATAACAACATCGGTAAATATCATCTGTACCACACCGATACCAACATCAGTAAATATCACCTGTACCACACCGATAACAACATCTGTAAATATCACCTGTAACACACCGATACCAACATCAGTAAATATCACCTGTACCACACCGATAACAACATCTGTAAATATCACCTGTACCACACCGATAACAACATCTGTAAATATCACCTGTACCACACCGATACCAACATCTGTAAGTATCACCTGTACCACACCGATACCAACATCTGTAAGTATCACCTGTACCACACCGATACCAACATCAGTAAATATCACCTGTACCACACCGATAACAACATCCGTAAATATCACCTGTACCACACCGATAACAACATCTGTAAATATCACCTGTACCACACCGATAACATTTGTAAATATCACCTGTCCCACACCGATAACAACATCTGTAAATATCACCTGTCCCACACCGATAACAACATCTGTAAATATCACCTGTACCACACCGATACCAACATCTGTAAATATCACCTGTCCCACACCGATATCAACATCTGTAAATATCACCTGTACCACACCGATAACAACATCTGTAAATATCACCTGTACCACACTGATACCAACATCTGTAAGTATCACCTGTACCACACCGATACCAACATCTGTAAATATCACCTGTACCACACTGATACCAACATCTGTAAATATCACCTGTACCACACCGATATCAACATCTGTAAATATCACCTGTACCACATCGATACCAACATCTGTAAATATCACCTGTACCACACTGATACCAACATCTGTAAATATCACCTGTACCACACTGATACCAACATCTGTAAATATCACCTGTACCACATCGATACCAACATCTGTAAATATCACCTGTACCACACTGATACCAACATCTGTAAATATCACCTGTACCACACCGATACCAACATCTGTAAATATCACCTGTACCACACCGATATCAACATCTGTAAATATCACCTGTACCACACCGATAACAACATCTGTAAATATCACCTGTACCACACCGATACCAACATCTGTAAATATCACCTGTACCACACCGATAACAACATCTGTAAATATCACCTGTACCACACCGATAACAACATCTGTAAATATCACCTGTAACACACCGATAACAACATCTGTAAATATCACCTGTCCCACACCGATACCAACATCTGTAAGTATCACCTGTACCACACCGATACCAACATCTGTAAGTATCACCTGTACCACACCGATATCAACATCTGTAAGTATCACCTGTACCACACCGATATCAACATCTGTAAGTATCACCTGTACCACACCGATACCAACATCTGTAAATATCACCTGTCCCACACCGATACCAACATCTGTAAGTATCACCTGTCCCACACCGATACCAACATCTGTAAGTATCACCTGTACCACACCGATATCAACATCTGTAAGTATCACCTGTACCACACCGATACCAACATCTGTAAATATCACCTGTCCCACACCGATACCAACATCTGTAAGTATCACTTGTACCACACCGATATCAACATCTGTAAGTATCACCTGTACCACACCGATACCAACATCTGTAAATATCACCTGTCCCACACCGATAACAACATCTGTAAGTATCACCTGTTCCACACTGATACCAACATCTGTAAGTATCACCTGTACCACACCGATATCAACATCTGTAAGTATCACCTGTTCCACACTGATACCAACATCTGTAAATATCACCTGTACCACACCGATAACAACATCTGTAAATATCACCTGTACCACACCGATAACAACATCTGTAAATATCACCTGTCCCACACCGATAACAACATCTGTAAATATCACCTGTACCACACCGATAACAACATCTGTTAATATCACCTGCACAACACCGATATCAACATCTGTAAATATCACCTGTACCACACCGATACCAACATCTGTAAATATCACCTGTACCACACCGATATCAACATCTGTAAATATCACCTGTACCACACCGATAACAACATCTGTAAATATCACCTGTACCACACCGATAACAACATCTGTTAATATCACCTGTACCACACCGATATCAACATCTGTAAATATCACCTGTACCACACCGATAACAACATCTGTAAATATCACCTGTACCACACCGATAACAACATCTGTATCTATCACATGTACCACACCGATAACAACATCTGTAAATATCACCTGTACCACACCGATAACAACATCTGTAAATATCACCTGTACCACACCGATACCAACATCTGTAAATATCACCTGTACCACACCGATACCAACATCTGTAAATATCACCTGTACCACACCGATACCAACATCTGTAAATATCACCTGTACCACACCGATAACAACATCTGTAAATATCACCTGCACAACACCGATATCAACATCTGTAAATATCACCTGTACCACACCGATACCAACATCTGTAAATATCACCTGTACCACACCGATATCAACATCTGTAAATATCACCTGTACCACACCGATAACAACATCTGTAAATATCACCTGTACCACACCGATAACAACATCTGTTAATATCACCTGCACAACACCGATATCAACATCTGTAAATATCACCTGTACCACACCGATACCAACATCTGTAAATATCACCTGTACCACACCGATATCAACATCTGTAAATATCACCTGTACCACACCGATAACAACATCTGTAAATATCACCTGTACCACACCGATAACAACATCTGTAAATATCACCTGTACCACACCGATACCAACATCTGTAAATATCACCTGTACCACACCGATATCAACATCTGTATCTATCACATGTACCACACCGATAACAACATCTGTAAATATCACCTGTACCACACCGATATCAACATCTGTATCTATCACATGTACCACACCGATAACAACATCTGTAAATATCACCTGTACCACACCGATATCAACATCTGTAAATATCACCTGTACCACACCGATACCAACATCTGTAAATATCACCTGTACCACACCGATATCAACATCTGTATCTATCACATGTACCACACCGATAACAACATCTGTAAATATCACCTGTACCACACCGATATCAACATCTGTAAATATCACCTGTACCACACCGATATCAACATCTGTAAATATCACCTGTACCACACCGATAACAACATCTGTAAATATCACCTGTACCACACCGATAACAACATCTGTAAATATCACCTGTACCACACCGATATCAACATCTGTATCTATCACATGTACCACACCGATAACAACATCTGTAAATATCACCTGTACCACACCGATATCAACATCTGTAAATATCACCTGTACCACACCGATACCAACATCTGTAAGTATCACCTGTACCACACCGATAACAACATCTGTAAGTATCACCTGTACCACACCGATACCAACATCTGTAAGTATCACCTGTACCACACTGATATCAACATCTGTAAATATCACCTGTACCACACCGATAACAACATCTGTAAATATCACCTGTACCACACCGATACCAACATCTGTAAGTATCACCTGTACCACACTGATATCAACATCTGTAAATATCACCTGTACCACACCGATACCAACATCTGTAAGTATCACCTGTACCACACCGATAACATCTGTAAATATCACCTGTACCACACCGATAACAACATCTGTAAATATCACCTGTACCACACCGATAACAACATCTGTAAATATCACCTGTACCACACCGATACCAACATCTGTAAATATCACCTGTAACACACCGATACCAACATCTGTAAGTATCACCTGTAACACACCGATAACAACATCTGTAAATATCACCTGTACCACACCGATACCAACATCTGTAAATATCACCTGTACCACACAGATAACAACATCTGTAAATATCACCTGTACCACACCAATACCAACATCTGTAAATATCACCTGTACCACACCGATAACAACATCTGTAAATATCACCTGTACCACACCGATAACATCTGTAAATATCACCTGTACCACACCGATACCAACATCTGTAAGTATCACCTGTACCACACCGATACCAACATCTGTAAATATCACCTGTACCACACCGATAACATCTGTAAATATCACCTGTACCACACCGATACCAACATCTGTAAGTATCACCTGTACCACACCGATACCAACATCTGTAAATATCACCTGTACCACACCGATAACATCTGTAAATATCACCTGTACCACACCGATACCAACATCTGTAAATATCACTTGTACCACACCGATATCAACATCTGTAAATATCACCTGTACCACACCGATAACAACATCTGTAAGTATCACCTGTAACACACCGATAACAACATCTGTAAATATCACCTGTACCACACCGATAACAACATCTGTAAATATCACCTGTAACACACCGATAACAACATCTGTAAGTATCACCTGTTCCACACTGATACCAACATCTGTAAATATCACCTGTAACACACCGATAACAACATCTGTAAATATCACCTGTACCACACCGATAACAACATCTGTAAATATCACCTGTACCACACCGATAACAACATCTGTAAATATCACCTGTACCACACCGATACCAACATCTGTAAATATCACCTGTACCACACCGATAACAACATCTGTAAGTATCACCTGTTCCACACCGATATCAACATCTGTAAATATCACCTGTACCACACCGATAACAACATCTGTAAGTATCACCTGTTCCACACCGATATCAACATCTGTAAATATCACCTGTACCACACCGATAACAACATCTGTAAATATCACCTGTACCACACCGATAACATCTGTAAATATCACCTGTACCACACCGATAACAACATCTGTAAATATCACCTATAACACACCGATACCAACATCTGTAAATATCACCTGTCCCACACCGATAACTACATCTGTAAATATCACCTGTCCCACACCGATAACAACATCTGTAAATATCACCTGTACCACACCGATACCAACATCTGTAAATATCACCTGTACCACACTGATACCAACATCTGTAAATATCACCTGTACCACACCGATAACTACATCTGTAAATATCACCTGTCCCACACCGATAACAACATCTGTAAATATCACCTGTAACACACCGATACCAACATCTGTAAATATCACCTGTCCCACACCGATACCAACATCTGTAAATATCACCTGTACCACACCGATAACTACATCTGTAAATATCACCTGTCCCACACCGATAACAACATCTGTAAATATCACCTGTCCCACACCGATAACAACATCTGTAAATATCACCTGTACCACACCGATAACAACATCTGTAAATATCACCTGTACCACACCGATAACAACATCTGTAAATATCACCTGTACCACACCGATACCAACATCTGTAAGTATCACCTGTCCCACAACGATAACAACATCTGTAAATATCACCTGTACCACACCGATAACAACATCTGTAAATATCACCTGTACCACACCGATATCAACATCTGTAAATATCACCTGTACCACACCGATAACAACATCTGTAAATATCACCTGTACCACACCGATACCAACATCTGTAAATATCACCTGTACCACACCGATAACAACATCTGTAAATATCACCTGTACCACACCGATAACATCTGTAAATATCACCTGTACCACACCGATACCAACATCTGTAAGTATCACCTGTACCACACCGATACCAACATCTGTAAATATCACCTGTACCACACCGATAACATCTGTAAATATCACCTGTACCACACCGATACCAACATCTGTAAGTATCACCTGTACCACACCGATACCAACATCTGTAAATATCACCTGTACCACACCGATAACATCTGTAAATATCACCTGTACCACACCGATACCAACATCTGTAAATATCACTTGTACCACACCGATATCAACATCTGTAAATATCACCTGTACCACACCGATAACAACATCTGTAAGTATCACCTGTAACACACCGATAACAACATCTGTAAATATCACCTGTACCACACCGATAACAACATCTGTAAATATCACCTGTAACACACCGATAACAACATCTGTAAGTATCACCTGTTCCACACTGATACCAACATCTGTAAATATCACCTGTAACACACCGATAACAACATCTGTAAATATCACCTGTACCACACCGATAACAACATCTGTAAATATCACCTGTACCACACCGATACCAACATCTGTAAATATCACCTGTACCACACCGATAACAACATCTGTAAGTATCACCTGTTCCACACCGATATCAACATCTGTAAATATCACCTGTACCACACCGATAACAACATCTGTAAATATCACCTGTACCACACCGATACCAACATCTGTAAATATCACCTGTACCACACCGATAACAACATCTGTAAGTATCACCTGTTCCACACCGATATCAACATCTGTAAATATCACCTGTACCACACCGATAACAACATCTGTAAATATCACCTGTACAACACCGATACCAACATCTGTAAATATCACCTGTACCACACCGATAACAACATCTGTAAATATCACCTGTTCCACACCGATATCAACATCTGTAAATATCACCTGTACCACACCGATAACAACATCTGTAAATATCACCTGTACCACACCGATAACATCTGTAAATATCACCTGTACCACACCGATAACAACATCTGTAAATATCACCTATAACACACCGATACCAACATCTGTAAATATCACCTGTCCCACACCGATACCAACATCTGTAAATATCACCTGTACCACACCGATAACTACATCTGTAAATATCACCTGTCCCACACCGATAACAACATCTGTAAATATCACCTGTAACACACCGATACCAACATCTGTAAATATCACCTGTCCCACACCGATACCAACATCTGTAAATATCACCTGTACCACACCGATAACTACATCTGTAAATATCACCTGTCCCACACCGATAACAACATCTGTAAATATCACCTGTACCACACTGATACCAACATCTGTAAATATCACCTGTCCCACACCGATAACAACATCTGTAAATATCACCTGTCCCACACCGATAACAACATCTGTAAATATCACCTGTACCACACCGATAACAACATCTGTAAATATCACCTGTACCACACCGATAACAACATCTGTAAATATCACCTGTACCACACCGATACCAACATCTGTAAGTATCACCTGTCCCACAACGATAACAACATCTGTAAATATCACCTGTACCACACCGATAACAACATCTGTAAATATCACCTGTACCACACCGATATCAACATCTGTAAATATCACCTGTACCACACCGATAACAACATCTGTAAATATCACCTGTACCACACCGATACCAACATCTGTAAATATCACCTGTACCACACCGATAACAACATCTGTAAATATCACCTGTACCACACCGATAACATCTGTAAATATCACCTGTACCACACCGATACCAACATCTGTAAGTATCACCTGTACCACACCGATACCAACATCTGTAAATATCACCTGTACCACACCGATAACATCTGTAAATATCACCTGTACCACACCGATACCAACATCTGTAAATATCACCTGTACCACACCGATACCAACATCTGTAAGTATCACCTGTACCACACCGATACCAACATCTGTAAATATCACCTGTACCACACCGATAACATCTGTAAATATCACCTGTACCACACCGATACCAACATCTGTAAATATCACTTGTACCACACCGATATCAACATCTGTAAATATCACCTGTAACACACCGATAACAACATCTGTAAATATCACCTGTAACACACCGATAACAACATCTGTAAGTATCACCTGTAACACACCGATAACAACATCTGTAAATATCACCTGTCCCACACCGATAACAACATCTGTAAGTATCACCTGTTCCACACTGATACCAACATCTGTAAATATCACCTGTAACACACCGATAACAACATCTGTAAATATCACCTGTACCACACCGATAACAACATCTGTAAATATCACCTGTACCACACCGATAACAACATCTGTAAATATCACCTGTACCACACCGATAACAACATCTGTAAATATCACCTGTACCACACCGATACCAACATCTGTAAATATCACCTGTCCCACACCGATAACAACATCTGTAAATATCACCTGTACCACACCGATAACAACATCTGTAAATATCACCTGTACCACACCGATAACAACATCTGTAAATATCACCTGTACCACACCGATACCAACATCTGTAAATATCACCTGTACCACACCGATAACAACATCTGTAAGTATCACCTGTTCCACACCGATATCAACATCTGTAAATATCACCTGTACCACACCGATAACAACATCTGTAAGTATCACCTGTTCCACACCGATATCAACATCTGTAAATATCACCTGTACCACACCGATAACAACATCTGTAAATATCACCTGTACCACACCGATATCAACATCTGTAAATATCACCTGTACCACACTGATATCAACATCTGTAAATATCACCTGTACCACACCGATAACAACATCTGTAAATATCACCTGTACCACACCGATATCAACATCTGTAAATATCACCTGTACCACACCGATAACAACATCTGTAAATATCAACTGTAACACACCGATAACAACATCTGTAAATATCACCTGTCCCACACCGATACCAACATCTGTAAATATCACCTGTACCACACCGATACCAACATCTGTAAATATCACCTGTCCCACACCGATACCAACATCTGTAAATATCACCTGTACCACACCGATAACTACATCTGTAAATATCACCTGTCCCACACCGATAACAACATCTGTAAATATCACCTGTACCACACTGATACCAACATCTGTAAATATCACCTGTCCCACACCGATAACAACATCTGTAAATATCACCTGTACCACACCGATACCAACATCTGTAAGTATCACCTGTCCCACAACGATAACAACATCTGTAAATATCACCTGTACCACACCGATATCAACATCTGTAAATATCACCTGTACCACACCGATAACAACATCTGTAAATATCACCTGTACCACACCGATACCAACATCTGTAAATATCACCTGTACCACACCGATAACAACATCTGTAAATATCACCTGTACCACACCGATAACAACATCTGTAAATATCACCTGTACCACACCGATACCAACATCTGTAAATATCACCTGTACCACACCGATAACAACATCTGTAAATATCACCTGTACCACACCGATAACATCTGTAAATATCACCTGTACCACACCGATACCAACATCTGTAAGTATCACCTGTCACACAACGATAACAACATCTGTAAATATCACCTGTACCACACCGATAACAACATCTGTAAATATCACCTGTACCACACCGATACCAACATCTGTAAATATCACCTGTACCACACCGATAACAACATCTGTAAATATCACCTGTACCACACCGATACCAACATCTGTAAATATCACCTGTCCCACACCGATACCAACATCTGTAAGTATCACCTGTTCCACACTGATACCAACATCTGTAAATATCACCTGTACCGCACCGATAACAACATCTGTAAATATCACCTGTACCGCACCGATACCAACATCTGTAAGTATCACCTGTCCCACAACGATAACAACATCTGTAAATATCACCTGTACCACACCGATAACAACATCTGTAAGTATCACCTGTACCGCACCGATAACAACATCTGTAAATATCACCTGTACCACACCGATAACAACATCTGTAAATATCACCTGTACCACACCGATACCAACATCTGTAAGTATCACCTGTAACACACCGATAACAACATCTGTAAATATCACCTGTACCACACCGATATCAACATCTGTAAATATCACCTGTATCACACCGATACCAACATCTGTAAATATCACCTGTAACACACCGATAACAACATCTGTAAGTATCACCTGTAACACACCGATAACAACATCTGTAAATATCACCTGTATCACACCGATACCAACATCTGTAAATATCACCTGTAACACACCGATAACAACATCTGTAAGTATCACCTGTAACACACCGATAACAACATCTGTAAATATCACCTGTCCCACACCGATACCAACATCTGTAAATATCACCTGTACCACACCGATAACAACATCTGTAAATATCACCTGTACCACACCGATACCAACATCTGTAAATATCACCGGTCCCACACCGATAACAACATCTGTAAGTATCACCTGTTCCACACTGATACCAACATCTGTAAATATCACCTGTCCCACACCGATAACAACATCTGTAAATATCACCTGTACCACACCGATACCAACATCTGTAAATATCACCTGTAACACACCGATAACAACATCTGTAAATATCACCTGTACCACACCGATACCAACATCTGTAAATATCACCTGTCCCACACCGATACCAACATCTGTAAGTATCACCTGTAACACACCGATAACAACATCTGTAAATATCACCTGTATCACACCGATACCAACATCTGTAAATATCACCTGTACCACACCGATACCAACATCTGTAAATATCACCTGTACCACACCGATACCAACATCTGTAAATATCACCTGTACCACACCGATACCAACATCTGTAAGTATCACCTGTCCCACAACGATAACAACATCTGTAAATATCACCTGTACCACACCGATAACAACATCTGTAAGTATCACCTGTTCCACACTGATACCAACATCTGTAAATATCACCTGTACCGCACCGATAACAACATCTGTAAATATCCCCTGTACCACACCGATACCAACATCTGTAAATATCACCTGTACCACACCGATAACAACATCTGTAAATATCACATGTACCACACCGATAACAACATCTGTAAATATCACCTGTCCCACACCGATATCAACATCTGTAAATATCAACTGTACCACACCGATACCAACATCTGTAAGTATCACCTGTAACACACCGATAACAACATCTGTAAATATCACCTGTACCACACCGATAACAACATCTGTAAATATCACCTGTACCACACCGATAACAACATCTGTAAATATCACCTGTACCACACCGATACCAACATCTGTAAATATCACCTGTACCACACCGATATCAACATC
The DNA here is from genome assembly GCF_037043375.1 of Chiloscyllium plagiosum. Classification (NCBI taxonomy): domain Eukaryota; kingdom Metazoa; phylum Chordata; class Chondrichthyes; order Orectolobiformes; family Hemiscylliidae; genus Chiloscyllium; species Chiloscyllium plagiosum. Next base: position 180,792,814 of record NW_028270139.1, read on the forward strand.
TGTAAATATCACCTGTCCCACACCGATATCAACATCTGTAAATATCACCTGTACCGCACCGATACCAACATCTGTAAATATCACCTGTACCGCACCGATATCAACATCTGTAAATATCACCTGTACCGCACCGATATCAACATCTGTAAATATCACCTGTACCGCACCGATATCAACATCTGTAAATATCACCTGTCCCACACCGATATCAACATCTGTAAATATCACCTGTACCGCACCGATAACAACATCTGTAAATATCACCTGTACCACACTGATACCAACATCTGTAAATATCACCTGTACCTCACCGATATCAACATCTGTAAATATCACCTGTACCACACTGATATCAACATCTGTAAATATCACCTGTCCCACACCGATAACAACAGCTGTAAATATCACCTGTACCACACTGATACCAACATCTGTAAATATCACCTGTACCACACTGATACCAACATCTGTAAATATCACCTGTACCACACCGATAACAACATCTGTAAGTATCACCTGTACCACACCGATACCAACATCTGTAAATATCACCTGTACCACACCGATAACAACATCTGTAAATATCACCTGTCCCACACTGATACCAACATCTGTAAATATCACCTGTCCCACACCGATAACAACATCTGTAAATATCACCTGTCCCACACTGATAACAACATCTGTAAATATCACCTGTACCACACCGATAACAACATCTGTAAATATCACCTGTCCCACACTGATAACAACATCTGTAAATATCACCTGTACCACACCGATAACAACATCTGTAAATATCACCTGTCCCACACTGATACCAACATCTGTAAATATCACCTGTACCACACCGATAACAACATCTGTAAATATCACCTGTACCACACCGAAAACAACATCTGTAAATATCACCTGTCCCACACCGATAACAACATCTGTAAGTATCACCTGTAACACACCGATAACAACATCTGTAAATATCACCTGTACCACACCGATACCAACATCTGTAAATATCACCTGTCCCACACCGATAACAACATCTGTAAATATCACCTGTCCCACACCGATAACAACATCTGTAAATATCACCTGTAACACACCGATAACAACATCTGTAAATATCACCTGTATCACACCGATACCAACATCTGTAAATATCACCTGTACCACACCGATACCAACATCTGTAAATATCACCTGTACCACACCGATACCAACATCTGTAAATATCACCTGTACCACACCGATACCAACATCTGTAAGTATCACCTGTCCCACAACGATAACAACATCTGTAAATATCACCTGTACCACACCGATAACAACATCTGTAAGTATCACCTGTTCCACACTGATACCAACATCTGTAAATATCACTGGTACCGCACCGATAACAACATCTGTAAATATCCCCTGTACCACACCGATACCAACATCTGTAAATATCACCTGTACCACACCGATAACAACATCTGTAAATATCACATGTACCACACCGATAACAACATCTGTAAATATCACCTGTAACACACCGATAACAACATCTGTAAATATCACCTGTACCACACCGATAACAACATCTGTAAATATCACCTGTACCACACCGATAACAACATCTGTAAATATCACCTGTACCACACCGATACCAACATCTGTAAATATCACCTGTACCACACCGATATCAACATCTGTAAATATCACCTGTCCCACACCGATATCAACATCTGTAAATATCACCTGTACCGCACCGATACCAACATCTGTAAATATCACCTGTACCGCACCGATATCAACATCTGTAAATATCACCTGTACCGCACCGATATCAACATCTGTAAATATCACCTGTACCGCACCGATATCAACATCTGTAAATATCACCTGTCCCACACCGATATCAACATCTGTAAATATCACCTGTACCGCACCGATAACAACATCTGTAAATATCACCTGTACCACACTGATACCAACATCTGTAAATATCACCTGTACCTCACCGATATCAACATCTGTAAATATCACCTGTACCACACTGATATCAACATCTGTAAATATCACCTGTCCCACACCGATAACAACAGCTGTAAATATCACCTGTACCACACTGATACCAACATCTGTAAATATCACCTGTACCACACTGATACCAACATCTGTAAATATCACCTGTACCACACCGATAACAACATCTGTAAGTATCACCTGTACCACACCGATACCAACATCTGTAAATATCACCTGTACCACACCGATAACAACATCTGTAAATATCACCTGTCCCACACTGATACCAACATCTGTAAATATCACCTGTCCCACACCGATAACAACATCTGTAAATATCACCTGTCCCACACTGATAACAACATCTGTAAATATCACCTGTACCACACCGATAACAACATCTGTAAATATCACCTGTCCCACACTGATAACAACATCTGTAAATATCACCTGTACCACACCGATAACAACATCTGTAAATATCACCTGTCCCACACTGATACCAACATCTGTAAATATCACCTGTACCACACCGATAACAACATCTGTAAATATCACCTGTACCACACCGAAAACAACATCTGTAAATATCACCTGTCCCACACCGATAACAACATCTGTAAGTATCACCTGTAACACACCGATAACAACATCTGTAAATATCACCTGTACCACACCGATACCAACATCTGTAAATATCACCTGTCCCACACCGATAACAACATCTGTAAATATCACCTGTCCCACACCGATAACAACATCTGTAAATATCACCTGTAACACACCGATAACAACATCTGTAAATATCACCTGTATCACACCGATACCAACATCTGTAAATATCACCTGTACCACACCGATACCAACATCTGTAAATATCACCTGTACCACACCGATACCAACATCTGTAAATATCACCTGTACCACACCGATACCAACATCTGTAAGTATCACCTGTCCCACAACGATAACAACATCTGTAAATATCACCTGTACCACACCGATAACAACATCTGTAAGTATCACCTGTTCCACACTGATACCAACATCTGTAAATATCACTGGTACCGCACCGATAACAACATCTGTAAATATCCCCTGTACCACACCGATACCAACATCTGTAAATATCACCTGTACCACACCGATAACAACATCTGTAAATATCACATGTACCACACCGATAACAACATCTGTAAATATCACCTGTCCCACACCGATATCAACATCTGTAAATATCAACTGTACCACACCGATACCAACATCTGTAAGTATCACCTGTAACACACCGATAACAACATCTGTAAATATCACCTGTACCACACCGATAACAACATCTGTAAATATCACCTGTACCACACCGATAACAACATCTGTAAATATCACCTGTACCACACCGATACCAACATCTGTAAATATCACCTGTACCACACCGATATCAACATCTGTAAATATCACCTGTCCCACACCGATATCAACATCTGTAAATATCACCTGTACCACACCGATACCAACATCTGTAAATATCACCTGTACCGCACCGATATCAACATCTGTAAATATCACCTGTACCGCACCGATATCAACATCTGTAAATATCACCTGTACCGCACCGATATCAACATCTGTAAATATCACCTGTCCCACACCGATATCAACATCTGTAAATATCACCTGTACCGCACCGATAACAACATCTGTAAATATCACCTGTACCACACTGATACCAACATCTGTAAATATCACCTGTACCTCACCGATATCAACATCTGTAAATATCACCTGTACCACACTGATATCAACATCTGTAAATATCACCTGTCCCACACCGATAACAACAGCTGTAAATATCACCTGTACCACACTGATACCAACATCTGTAAATATCACCTGTACCACACTGATACCAACATCTGTAAATATCACCTGTACCACACCGATAACAACATCTGTAAGTATCACCTGTACCACACCGATACCAACATCTGTAAATATCACCTGTCCCACACCGATATCAACATCTGTAAATATCACCTGTCCCACACTGATACCAACATCTGTAAATATCACCTGTACCACACCGATAACAACATCTGTAAATATCACCTGTCCCACACTGATAACAACATCTGTAAATATCACCTGTCCCACACCGATAACAACATCTGTAAATATCACCTGTACCACACCGATAACAACATCTGTAAATATCACCTGTCCCACACTGATAACAACATCTGTAAATATCACCTGTACCACACCGATAACAACATCTGTAAATATCACCTGTCCCACACTGATACCAACATCTGTAAATATCACCTGTACCACACCGATAACAACATCTGTAAATATCACCTGTACCACACCGAAAACAACATCTGTAAATATCACCTGTCCCACACCGATAACAACATCTGTAAGTATCACCTGTAACACACCGATAACAACATCTGTAAATATCACCTGTACCACACCGATACCAACATCTGTAAATATCACCTGTCCCACACCGATAACAACATCTGTAAATATCACCTGTCCCACACCGATAACAACATCTGTAAATATCACCTGTACCACACCGATAACAACATCTGTAAATATCACCTGTACCACACCGATAACAACATCTGTAAATATCACCTGTACCACACCGATATCAACATCTGTAAATATCACCTGTACCACACCGATATCAACATCTGTAAGTATCACCTGTACCACACCGATAACAACATCTGTAAATATCACCTGTACCACACCGATATCAACATCTGTAAATATCACCTGTCCCACACCGATACCAACATCTGTAAGTATCACCTGTACCACACCGATAACAACATCTGTAAATATCACCTGTACCACACCGATATCAACATCTGTAAATATCACCTGTACCACACCGATAACAACATCTGTAAATATCACCTGTACCACACCGATAACAACATCTGTAAATATCACCTGTACCACACCGATAACAACATCTGTAAATATCACCTGTACCACACCGATATCAACATCTGTAAATATCACCTGTACCACACCGATATCAACATCTGTAAGTATCACCTGTACCACACCGATAACAACATCTGTAAATATCACCTGTACCACACCGATAACAACATCTGTAAATATCACCTGTACCACACCGATATCAACATCTGTAAATATCACCTGTCCCACACCGATACCAACATCTGTAAGTATCACCTGTACCACACCGATAACAACATCTGTAAATATCACCTGTACCACACCGATATCAACATCTGTAAATATCACCTGTCCCACACCGATACCAACATCTGTAAGTATCACCTGTACCACACCGATAACAACATCTGTAAATATCACCTGTACCACACCGATATCAACATCTGTAAATATCACCTGTACCACACCGATAACAACATCTGTAAATATCACCGGTACCACACCGATATCAACATCTGTAAATATCACCTGTACCACACCGATATCAACATCTGTAAATATCACCTGTACCACACCGATAACAACATCTGTAAATATCACCTGTCCCACACCGATATCAACATCTGTAAATATCACCTGTCCCACACCGATAACAACATCTGTAAATATCACCTGTACCACACCGATACCAACATCTGTAAATATCACCTGTACCACACCGATAACAACATCTGTAAATATCACCTGTCCCACACCAATAACAACATCTGTAAATATCACCTGTACCACACCGATATCAACATCTGTAAATATCACCTGTACCACACCGATACCAACATCTGTAAATATCACCTGTACCACACCCATAGCAACATCTGTAAATATCACCTGTACCACACCGATAACAACATCTGTAAATATCACCTGTCCCACACCGATATCAACATCTGTAAATATCAACTGTACCACACCGATACCAACATCTGTAAGTATCACCTGTACCACACCGATAACAACATCTGTAAATATCACCTGTACCACACCGATAACAACATCTGTAAATATCACCTGTACCACACCGATAACAACATCTGTAAATATCACCTGTACCACACTGATACCAACATCTGTAAATATCACCTGTACCACACCGATATCAACATCTGTAAATATCACCTGTACCACACCGATAACAACATCTGTAAATATCACCTGTACCACACCGATAACAACATCTGTAAATATCACCTGTACCACACCGATATCAACATCTGTAAATATCAACTGTACCACACCGATACCAACATCTGTAAGTATCACCTGTACCACACCGATAACAACATCTGTAAATATCACCTGTACCACACCGATAACAACATCTGTAAATATCACCTGTACCACACCGATAACAACATCTGTAAATATCACCTGTACCACACCGATAACAACATCTGTAAATATCACCTGTCCCACACCGATATCAACATCTGCAAATATCAACTGTACCACACCGATACCAACATCTGTAAGTATCACCTGTAACACACCGATACCAACATCTGTAAATATCACCTGTACCACACCGATAACAACATCTGTAAATATCACCTGTACCACACCGATAACAACATCTGTAAATATCACCTGTACCACACTGATATCAACATCTGTAAATATCACCTGTACCACACCGATAACAACATCTGTAAATATCACCTGTACCACACCGATACCAACATCTGTAAATATCACCTGTACCACACCGATAACAACATCTGTAAATATCACCTGTACCACACCGATACCAACATCTGTAAGTATCACCTGTAACACACCGATAACAACATCTGTAAATATCACCTGTACCACACCGATAACAACATCTGTAAATATCACCTGTACCACACTGATATCAACATCTGTAAATATCACCTGTACCACACCGATAACAACATCTGTAAATATCACCTGTAACACACCGATACCAACATCTGTAAATATCACCTGTACCACACCGATATCAACATCTGTAAATATCACCTGTACCACACCGATAACAACATCTGTAAATATCACCTGTACCACACCGATACCAACATCTGTAAATATCACCTGTACCACACCGATAACAACATCTGTAAATATCACCTGTACCACACCGATACCAACATCTGTAAGTATCACCTGTAACACACCGATAACAACATCTGTAAATATCACCTGTACCACACCGATAACAACATCTGTAAATATCACCTGTACCACACTGATATCAACATCTGTAAATATCACCTGTACCACACCGATAACAACATCTGTAAATATCACCTGTACCACACCGATAACAACATCTGTAAATATCACCTGTACCACACCGATAACAACATCTGTAAATATCACCTGTACCACACTGATATCAACATCTGTAAATATCACCTGTACCACACCGATAACAACATCTGTAAATATCACCTGTACCACACCGATACCAACATCTGTAAATATCACCTGTACCACACCGATAACAACATCTGTAAATATCACCTGTACCACACCGATACCAACATCTGTAAGTATCACCTGTAACACACCGATAACAACATCTGTAAATATCACCTGTACCACACCGATAACAACATCTGTAAATATCACCTGTACCACACTGATATCAACATCTGTAAATATCACCTGTACCACACCGATAACAACATCTGTAAATATCACCTGTAACACACCGATACCAACATCTGTAAATATCACCTGTACCACACCGATAACAACATCTGTAAATATCACCTGTACCACACCGATAACAACATCTGTAAATATCACCTGTACCACACTGATATCAACATCTGTAAATATCACCTGTACCACACCGATAACAACATCTGTAAATATCACCTGTACCACACCGATACCAACATCTGTAAATATCACCTGTACCACACCGATAACAACATCTGTAAATATCACCTGTACCACACCGATAACAACATCTGTAAATATCACCTGTCCCACACCGATATCAACATCTGTAAATATCACCTGTACCACACAGATAACAACATCTGTAAATATCACCTGTACCACACTGATATCAACATCTGTAAATATCACCTGTACCACACCGATAACAACATCTGTAAATATCACCTGTACCACACCGATAACAACATCTGTAAATATCACCTGTACCACACTGATATCAACATCTGTAAATATCACCTGTACCACACCGATAACAACATCTGTAAATATCACCTGTCCCACACCGATATCAACATCTGTAAATATCACCTGTCCCACACCGATAACAACATCTGTAAATATCACCTGTACCACACTGATACCAACATCTGTAAATATCACCTGTACCACACCGATATCAACATCTGTAAATATCACCTGTACCACACCGATATCAACATCTGTAAATATCACCTGTACCACACCGATATCAACATCTGTAAATATCACCTGTACCACACCGATAACAACATCTGTAAATATCACCTGTACCACACCGATACCAACATCTGTAAATATCACCTGTACCACACCGATAACAACATCTGTAAATATCACCTGTACCACACCGATAACATCTGTAAATATCACCTGTACCACACCGATACCAACATCTGTAAGTATCACCTGTACCACACCGATACCAACATCTGTAAATATCACCTGTACCACACCGATAACATCTGTAAATATCACCTGTACCACACCGATACCAACATCTGTAAATATCACCTGTACCACACCGATACCAACATCTGTAAGTATCACCTGTACCACACCGATACCAACATCTGTAAATATCACCTGTACCACACCGATAACATCTGTAAATATCACCTGTACCACACCGATATCAACATCTGTAAATATCACCTGAACCACACCGATATCAACATCTGTAAGTATCACCTGTACCACACCGATAACAACATCTGTAAATATCACCTGTACCACACCGATATCAACATCTGTAAATATCACCTGTCCCACACCGATACCAACATCTGTAAGTATCACCTGTACCACACCGATAACAACATCTGTAAATATCACCTGTACCACACCGATATCAACATCTGTAAATATCACCTGTACCACACCGATAACAACATCTGTAAATATCACCTGTACCACACCGATATCAACATCTGTAAATATCACCTGTACCACACCGATACCAACATCTGTAAATATCACCTGTACCACACCGATATCAACATCTGTAAATATCACCTGTACCACACCGATAACAACATCTGTAAATATCACCTGTACCACACCGATAACAACATCTGTAAATATCACCTGTACCACACCGATAACATCTGTAAATATCACCTGTCCCACACCGATAACAACATCTGTAAATATCACCTGTACCACACCGATACCAACATCTGTAAATATCACCTGTACCACACCGATAACAACATCTGTAAATATCACCTGTAACACACCGATACCAACATCAGTAAATATCACCTGTACCACACCGATAACAACATCTGTTAATATCACCTGTCCCACACCGATAACAACATCTGTAAATATCACCTGTACCACACCGATACCAACATCTGTAAATATCACCTGTACCACACCGATACCAACATCTGTAAATATCACCTGTACCACACCGATAACAACATCTGTTAATATCACCTGTCCCACACCGATAACAACATCTGTAAATATCACCTGTACCACACCGATACCAACATCTGTAAATATCACCTGTCCCACACCGATAACAACATCTGTAAATATCACCTGTACCACACCGATACCAACATCTGTAAATATCACCTGTACCACACCGATAACAACATCTGTAAATATCACCTGTACCACACCGATATCAACATCTGTAAATATCACCTGTACCACACCGATAACAACATCTGTAAATATCACCTGTAACACACCGATACCAACATCAGTAAATATCACCTGTACCACACCGATAACAACATCGGTAAATATCATCTGTACCACACCGATACCAACATCAGTAAATATCACCTGTACCACACCGATAACAACATCTGTAAATATCACCTGTACCACACCGATAACAACATCTGTAAATATCACCTGTAACACACCGATACCAACATCAGTAAATATCACCTGTACCACACCGATAACAACATCTGTAAATATCACCTGTACCACACCGATAACAACATCTGTAAATATCACCTGTACCACACCGATACCAACATCTGTAAGTATCACCTGTACCACACCGATACCAACATCAGTAAATATCACCTGTACCACACCGATAACAACATCCGTAAATATCACCTGTACCACACCGATAACAACATCTGTAAATATCACCTGTACCACACCGATAACATTTGTAAATATCACCTGTCCCACACCGATAACAACATCTGTAAATATCACCTGTACCACACCGATAACAACATCTGTAAATATCACCTGTACCACACCGATACCAACATCTGTAAATATCACCTGTCCCACACCGATATCAACATCTGTAAATATCACCTGTACCACACCGATAACAACATCTGTAAATATCACCTGTACCACACCGATACCAACATCTGTAAGTATCACCTGTACCACACCGATACCAACATCTGTAAATATCACCTGTACCACACTGATACCAACATCTGTAAATATCACCTGTACCACACCGATATCAACATCTGTAAATATCACCTGTACCACATCGATACCAACATCTGTAAATATCACCTGTACCACACTGATACCAACATCTGTAAATATCACCTGTACCACACCGATAACAACATCTGTAAATATCACCTGTACCACACCGATAACAACATCTGTAAATATCACCTGTACCACATCGATACCAACATCTGTAAATATCACCTGTACCACACTGATACCAACATCTGTAAATATCACCTGTACCACACCGATAACAACATCTGTAAATATCACCTGTACCACACTGATACCAACATCTGTAAATATCACCTGTACCACATCGATACCAACATCTGTAAATATCACCTGTACCACACTGATACCAACATCTGTAAATATCACCTGTACCACACCGATATCAACATCTGTAAATATCACCTGTACCACACTGATAACAACATCTGTAAATATCACCTGTACCACACCAGTATCAACATCTGTAAATATCACCTGTACCACACCGATAACAACATCTGTAAATATCACCTGTACCACACCGATAACAACATCTGTAAATATCACCTGTACCACACCGATATCAACATCTGTAAGTATCACCTGTACCACACCGATACCAACATCTGTAAATATCACCTGTCCCACACCGATAACAACATCTGTAAGTATCACCTGTTCCACACTGATACCAACATCTGTAAGTATCACCTGTAACACACCGATAACAACATCTGTAAATATCACCTGTACCACACTGATATCAACATCTGTAAATATCACCTGTACCACACCGATAACAACATCTGTAAATATCACCTGTACCACACTGATATCAACATCTGTAAATATCACCTGTACCACACCGATACCAACATCTGTAAATATCACCTGTACCACACCGATACCAACATCTGTAAATATCACATGTACCACACCGATATCAACATCTGTAAATATCACCTGTACCACACCGATATCAACATCTGTAAATATCACCTGTACCACACCGATAACAACATCTGTAAATATCACCTGTACCACACCGATAACAACATCTGTAAATATCACCTGTACCACACCGATAACAACATCTGTTAATATCACCTGTACCACACCGATATCAACATCTGTAAATATCACCTGTCCCACACCGATACCAACATCTGTAAATATCACCTGTACCACACCGATATCAACATCTGTATCTATCACATGTACCACACCGATATCAACATCTGTAAATATCACCTGTACCACACCGATATCAACATCTGTAAATATCACCTGTACCACACCGATATCAACATCTGTAAATATCACCTGTACCACACCGATAACAACATCTGTAAATATCACCTGTACCACACCGATATCAACATCTGTATCTATCACATGTACCACACCGATAACAACATCTGTAAATATCACCTGTACCACACCGATATCAACATCTGTAAATATCACCTGTACCACACCGATACCAACATCTGTAAGTATCACCTGTACCACACCGATAACAACATCTGTAAGTATCACCTGTACCACACCGATACCAACATCTGTAAGTATCACCTGTACCACACTGATATCAACATCTGTAAATATCACCTGTACCACACCGATAACAACATCTGTAAATATCACCTGTACCACACCGATACCAACATCTGTAAGTATCACCTGTACCACACTGATATCAACATCTGTAAATATCACCTGTACCACACCGATACCAACATCTGTAAGTATCACCTGTACCACACCGATAACATCTGTAAATATCACCTGTACCACACCGATAACAACATCTGTAAATATCACCTGTACCACACCGATAACAACATCTGTAAATATCACCTGTACCACACCGATACCAACATCTGTAAATATCACCTGTAACACACCGATACCAACATCTGTAAGTATCACCTGTAACACACCGATAACAACATCTGTAAATATCACCTGTACCACACCGATACCAACATCTGTAAATATCACCTGTACCACACCGATAACAACATCTGTAAATATCACCTGTACCACACCGATACCAACATCTGTAAATATCACCTGTACCACACCGATAACAACATCTGTAAATATCACCTGTACCACACCGATAACATCTGTAAATATCACCTGTACCACACCGATACCAACATCTGTAAGTATCACCTGTACCACACCGATACCAACATCTGTAAATATCACCTGTACCACACCGATAACATCTGTAAATATCACCTGTACCACACCGATACCAACATCTGTAAGTATCACCTGTACCACACCGATACCAACATCTGTAAATATCACCTGTACCACACCGATAACATCTGTAAATATCACCTGTACCACACCGATACCAACATCTGTAAATATCACTTGTACCACACCGATATCAACATCTGTAAATATCACCTGTAACACACCGATAACAACATCTGTAAATATCACCTGTAACACACCGATAACAACATCTGTAAGTATCACCTGTAACACACCGATAACAACATCTGTAAATATCACCTGTACCACACCGATAACAACATCTGTAAATATCACCTGTAACACACCGATAACAACATCTGTAAGTATCACCTGTTCCACACTGATACCAACATCTGTAAATATCACCTGTAACACACCGATAACAACATCTGTAAATATCACCTGTCCCACACCGATACCAACATCTGTAAATATCACCTGTCCCACACCGATACCAACATCTGTAAATATCACCTGTACCACACCGATAACTACATCTGTAAATATCACCTGTCCCACACCGATAACAACATCTGTAAATATCACCTGTACCACACTGATACCAACATCTGTAAATATCACCTGTCCCACACCGATAACAACATCTGTAAATATCACCTGTACCACACCGATACCAACATCTGTAAATATCACCTGTACCACACCGATAACAACATCTGTAAATATCACCTGTACCACACCGATAACAACATCTGTAAATATCACCTGTACCATACCGATACCAACATCTGTAAGTATCACCTGTCCCACAACGATAACAACATCTGTAAATATCACCTGTACCACACCGATAACAACATCTGTAAATATCACCTGTACCACACCGATATCAACATCTGTAAATATCACCTGTACCACACCGATAACAACATCTGTAAATATCACCTGTACCACACCGATACCAACATCTGTAAATATCACCTGTACCACACCGATAACAACATCTGTAAATATCACCTGTACCACACCGATACCAACATCTGTAAAAATCACCTGTCCCACACCGATACCAACATCTGTAAGTATCACCTGTTCCACACTGATACCAACATCTGTAAATATCACCTGTACCGCACCAATAACAACATCTGTAAATATCACCTGTACCACACCGATACCAACATCTGTAAATATCACCTGTAACACACCGATAACAACATCTGTAAGTATCACCTGTAACACACCGATAACAACATCTGTAAATATCACCTGTACCACACCGATACCAACATCTGTAAATATCACCTGTACCACACCGATAACAACATCTGTAAATATCACCTGTACCACACCGATAACATCTGTAAATATCACCTGTACCACACCGATACCAACATCTGTAAGTATCACCTGTACCACACCGATACCAACATCTGTAAATATCACCTGTACCACACCGATAACATCTGTAAATATCACCTGTACCACACCGATACCAACATCTGTAAGTATCACCTGTACAACACCGATACCAACATCTGTAAATATCACCTGTACCACACCGATAACATCTGTAAATATCACCTGTACCACACCGATATCAACATCTGTAAATATCACCTGTAACACACCGATAACAACATCTGTAAATATCACCTGTAACACACCGATAACAACATCTGTAAGTATCACCTGTAACACACCGATAACAACATCTGTAAATATCACCTGTACCACACCGATAAAAATATCTGTAAATATCACCTGTAACACACCGATAACAACATCTGTAAGTATCACCTGTTCCACACTGATACCAACATCTGTAAATATCACCTGTACCACACCGATAACAACATCTGTAAATATCACCTGTACCACACCGATAACAACATCTGTAAATATCACCTGTACCACACCGATAACAACATCTGTAAATATCACCTGTACCACACCGATAACAACATCTGTAAATATCACCTGTACCACACCGATAACAACATCTGTAACTATCACCTGTCCCACACCGATATCAACATCTGTAAATATCACCTGTAACACACCGATAACAACATCTGTAAATATCACCTGTACCACACCGATACCAACATCTGTAAATATCACCTGTCCCACACCGATATCAACATCTGTAAATATCACCTGTACCACACCGATAACAACATCTGTAAATATCACCTGTACCACACCGATACCAACATCTGTAAATATCACCTGTACCACACCGATAACAACATCTGTAAGTATCACCTGTTCCACACCGATATCAACATCTGTAAATATCACCTGTACCACACCGATAACAACATCTGTAAGTATCACCTGTTCCACACCGATATCAACATCTGTAAATATCACCTGTCCCACACCGATAACAACATCTGTAAATATCACCGGTACCACACCGATAACAACATCTGTAAATATCACCTGTACCACACCGATAACATCTGTAAATATCACCTGTACCACACCGATAACAACATCTGTAAATATCACCTGTAACACACCGATAACAACATCTGTAAATATCACCTGTCCCACACCGATACCAACATCTGTAAATATCACTTGTACCACACCGATACCAACATCTGTAAATATCACCTGTCCCACACCGATACCAACATCTGTAAATATCACCTGTACCACACCGATAACTACATCTGTAAATATCACCTGTCCCACACCGATAACAACATCTGTAAATATCACCTGTACCACACTGATACCAACATCTGTAAATATCACCTGTCCCACACCGATAACAACATCTGTAAATATCACCTGTACCACACCGATAACAACATCTGTAAATATCACCTGTCCCACACCGATAACAACATCTGTAAATATCACCTGTACCACACCGATACCAACATCGGTAAATATCACCTGTACCACACCGATACCAACATCTGTAAGTATCACCTGTCCCACAACGATAACAACATCTGTAAATATCACCTGTCCCACACCGATAACAACATCTGTAAATATCACCTGTACCACACCGATACCAACATCGGTAAATATCACCTGTACCACACCGATACCAACATCTGTAAGTATCACCTGTCCCACAACGATAACAACATCTGTAAATATCACCTGTACCACACCGATATCAACATCTGTAAATATCACCTGTACCACACCGATACCAACATCTGTAAATATCACCTGTACCACACCGATAACAACATCTGTAAATATCACCTGTACCACACCGATAACAACATCTGTAAATATCACCTGTACCACACCGATATCAACATCTGTAAATATCACCTGTAACACACCGATAACAACATCTGTAAATATCACCTGTCCCAAACCGATACCAACATCTGTAAATATCACCTGTACCACACCGATAACAACATCTGTAAATATCACCTGTACCACACCGATAACAACATCTGTAAATATCACCTGTACCACACCGATACCAACATCTGTAAATATCACCTGTACCACACCGATAACAACATCTGTAAATATCACCTGTACCACACCGATACCAACATCTGTAAGTATCACCTGTCCCACAACGATAACAACATCTGTAAATATCACCTGTACCACACCGATAACAACATCTGTAAGTATCACCTGTACCGCACCGATAACAACATCTGTAAATATCACCTGTACCACACCGATACCAACATCTGTAAATATCACCTGTTCCACACCGATACCAACATCTGTAAGTATCACCTGTAACACACCGATAACAACATCTGTAAATATCACCTGTATCACACCGATACCAACATCTGTAAATATCACCTGTAACACACCGATAACAACATCTGTAAGTATCACCTGTAACACACCGATAACAACATCTGTAAATATCACCTGTATCACACCGATACCAACATCTGTAAATATCACCTGTAACACACCGATAACAACATCTGTAAGTATCACCTGTAACACACCGATAACAACATCTGTAAATATTACCTGTCCCACACCGATACCAACATCTGTAAATATCACCTGTACCACACCGATACCAACATCTGTAAATATCACCTGTACCACACCGATACCAACATCTGTAAATATCACCTGTACCACACCGATAACAACATCTGTAAATATCAACTGTACCACACTGATACCAACATCTGTAAATATCACCTGTCCCACACCGATAACAACATCTGTAAGTATCACCTGTTCCACACTGATACCAACATCTGTAAATATCACCTGTCCCACACCGATAACAACATCTGTAAATATCACCTGTACCACACCGATACCAACATCTGTAAATATCACCTGTAACACACCGATAACATCTGTAAATATCACCTGTACCACACCGATACCAACATCTGTAAATATCACCTGTATCACACCGATACCAACATCTGTAAATATCACCTGTACCACACCGATACCAACATCTGTAAATATCACCTGTACCACACCGATAACAACATCTGTAAGTATCACCTGTAACACACCGATAACAACATCTGTAAATATCACCTGTATCACACCGATACCAACATCTGTAAATATCACCTGTACCACACCGATACCAACATCTGTAAATATCACCTGTACCACACCGATACCAACATCTGTAAATATCACCTGTACCACACCGATACCAACATCTGTAAGTATCACCTGTAACACACCGATACCAACATCTGTAAGTATCACCTGTCCCACAACGATAACAACATCTGTAAATATCACCTGTACCACACCGATAACAACATCTGTAAGTATCACCTGTTCCACACTGATACCAACATCTGTAAATATCACCTGTACCGCACCGATAACAACATCTGTAAATATCCCCTGTACCACACCGATACCAACATCTGTAAATATCACCTGTACCACACCGATAACATCTGTAAATATCACCTGTACCACACCGATAACAACATCTGTAAATATCACCTGTCCCACACCGATATCAACATCTGTAAATATCACCTGTACCACACCGATACCAACATCTGTAAATATCACCTGTACCACACCGATAACAACATCTGTAAATATCACCTGTACCACACCGATAACAACATCTGTAAATATCACCTGTCCCACACCGATATCAACATCTGTAAATATCAACTGTACCACACCGATACCAACATCTGTAAGTATCACCTGTAACACATCGATAACAACATCTGTAAATATCACCTGTACCACACCGATAACAACATCTGTAAATATCACCTGTACCACACCGATACCAACATCTGTAAGTATCACCTGTAACACATCGATAACAACATCTGTAAATATCACCTGTACCACACCGATAACAACATCTGTAAATATCACCTGTACCACACCGATACCAACATCTGTAAATATCACCTGTACCACACCGATAACAACATCTGTAAATATCACCTGTCCCACACCGATACCAACATCTGTAAGTATCACCTGTAACACACCGATAACAACATCTGTAAATATCACCTGTACCACACTGATATCAACATCTGTAAATATCACCTGTACCACACCGATAACAACATCTGTAAATATCACCTGTACCACACCGATAACAACATCTGTAAATATCACCTGTCCCACACCGATAACAACATCTGTAAATATCACCTGTACCACACCGATACCAACATCTGTAAATATCACCTGTACCACACCGATAACAACATCTGTAAATATCACCTGTACCACACAGATAACAACATCTGTAAATATCACCTGTACCACACCGATACCAACATCTGTAAATATCACCTGTACCACACCGATAACAACATCTGTAAGTATCACCTGTTCCACACTGATACCAACATCTGTAAATATCACCTGTACCGCACCGATAACAACATCTGTAAATATCACCTGTACCAAACCGATATCAACATCTGTAAATATCACCTGTACCACACCGATAACAACATCTGTAAATATCACCTGTACCACACCGATACCAACATCTGTAAATATCACCTGTACCACACCGATAACAACATCTGTAAATATCACCTGTACCACACCGATACCAACATCTGTAAAAATCACCTGTCCCACACCGATACCAACATCTGTAAGTATCACCTGTTCCACACTGATACCAACATCTGTAAATATCACCTGTACCGCACCGATAACAACATCTGTAAATATCACCTGTACCACACCGATACCAACATCTGTAAATATCACCTGTAACACACCGATAACAACATCTGTAAGTATCACCTGTAACACACCGATAACAACATCTGTAAATATCACCTGTACCACACCGATACCAACATCTGTAAATATCACCTGTACCACACCGATAACAACATCTGTAAATATCACCTGTACCACACCGATAACATCTGTAAATATCACCTGTACCACACCGATACCAACATCTGTAAGTATCACCTGTACCACACCGATACCAACATCTGTAAATATCACCTGTACCACACCGATAACATCTGTAAATATCACCTGTACCACACCGATACCAACATCTGTAAGTATCACCTGTACAACACCGATACCAACATCTGTAAATATCACCTGTACCACACCGATAACATCTGTAAATATCACCTGTACCACACCGATATCAACATCTGTAAATATCACCTGTAACACACCGATAACAACATCTGTAAATATCACCTGTAACACACCGATAACAACATCTGTAAGTATCACCTGTAACACACCGATAACAACATCTGTAAATATCACCTGTACCACACCGATAAAAATATCTGTAAATATCACCTGTAACACACCGATAACAACATCTGTAAGTATCACCTGTTCCACACTGATACCAACATCTGTAAATATCACCTGTAACACACCGATAACAACATCTGTAAATATCACCTGTACCACACCGATAACAACATCTGTAAATATCACCTGTACCACACCGATAACAACATCTGTAAATATCACCTGTACCACACCGATAACAACATCTGTAAATATCACCTGTACCACACCGATACCAACATCTGTAAATATCACCTGTACCACACCGATAACAACATCTGTAAGTATCACCTGTTCCACACCGATATCAACATCTGTAAATATCACCTGTACCACACCGATAACAACATCTGTAAGTATCACCTGTTCCACACCGATATCAACATCTGTAAATATCACCTGTACCACACCGATAACAACATCTGTAAATATCACCTGTACCACACCGATAACATCTGTAAATATCACCTGTACCACACCGATAACAACATCTGTAAATATCACCTGTAACACACCGATAACAACATCTGTAAATATCACCTGTCCCACACCGATACCAACATCTGTAAATATCACTTGTACCACACCGATACCAACATCTGTAAATATCACCTGTCCCACACCGATACCAACATCTGTAAATATCACCTGTACCACACCGATAACTACATCTGTAAATATCACCTGTCCCACACCGATAACAACATCTGTAAATATCACCTGTACCACACTGATACCAACATCTGTAAATATCACCTGTCCCACACCGATAACAACATCTGTAAATATCACCTGTACCACACCGATAACAACATCTGTAAATATCACCTGTCCCACACCGATAACAACATCTGTAAATATCACCTGTACCACACCGATACCAACATCGGTAAATATCACCTGTACCACACCGATACCAACATCTGTAAGTATCACCTGTCCCACAACGATAACAACATCTGTAAATATCACCTGTCCCACACCGATAACAACATCTGTAAATATCACCTGTACCACACCGATACCAACATCGGTAAATATCACCTGTACCACACCGATACCAACATCTGTAAGTATCACCTGTCCCACAACGATAACAACATCTGTAAATATCACCTGTACCACACCGATATCAACATCTGTAAATATCACCTGTACCACACCGATAACAACATCTGTAAATATCACCTGTACCACACCGATATCAACATCTGTAAATATCACCTGTAACACACCGATAACAACATCTGTAAATATCACCTGTCCCAAACCGATACCAACATCTGTAAATATCACCTGTACCACACCGATAACAACATCTGTAAATATCACCTGTACCACACCGATAACAACATCTGTAAATATCACCTGTACCACACCGATACCAACATCTGTAAATATCACCTGTACCACACCGATAACAACATCTGTAAATATCACCTGTACCACACCGATAACAACATCTGTAAATATCACCTGTACCACACCGATACCAACATCTGTAAGTATCACCTGTCCCACAACGATAACAACATCTGTAAATATCACCTGTACCGCACCGATAACAACATCTGTAAGTATCACCTGTACCGCACCGATAACAACATCTGTAAATATCACCTGTACCACACCGATACCAACATCTGTAAATATCACCTGTACCACACCGATACCAACATCTGTAAGTATCACCTGTAACACACCGATAACAACATCTGTAAATATCACCTGTATCACACCGATACCAACATCTGTAAATATCACCTGTAACACACCGATAACAACATCTGTAAGTATCACCTGTAACACACCGATAACAACATCTGTAAATATCACCTGTATCACACCGATACCAACATCTGTAAATATCACCTGTAACACACCGATAACAACATCTGTAAGTATCACCTGTAACACACCGATAACAACATCTGTAAATATTACCTGTCCCACACCGATACCAACATCTGTAAATATCACCTGTACCACACCGATAACAACATCTGTAAATATCACCTGTACCACACCGATACCAACATCTGTAAATATCACCTGTCCCACACCGATAACAACATCTGTAAGTATCACCTGTTCGACACTGATACCAACATCTGTAAATATCACCTGTCCCACACCGATAACAACATCTGTAAATATCACCTGTACCACACCGATACCAACATCTGTAAATATCACCTGTAACACACCGATAACATCTGTAAATATCACCTGTACCACACCGATACCAACATCTGTAAATATCACCTGTATCACACCGATACCAACATCTGTAAATATCACCTGTACCACACCGATACCAACATCTGTAAATATCACCTGTACCACACCGATAACAACATCTGTAAGTATCACCTGTAACACACCGATAACAACATCTGTAAATATCACCTGTATCACACCGATACCAACATCTGTAAATATCACCTGTACCACACCGATACCAACATCTGTAAATATCACCTGTACCACACCGATACCAACATCTGTAAATATCACCTGTACCACACCGATACCAACATCTGTAAGTATCACCTGTAACACACCGATACCAACATCTGTAAGTATCACCTGTCCCACAACGATAACAACATCTGTAAATATCACCTGTACCACACCGATAACAACATCTGTAAGTATCACCTGTTCCACACTGATACCAACATCTGTAAATATCACCTGTACCGCACCGATAACAACATCTGTAAATATCCCCTGTACCACACCGATACCAACATCTGTAAATATCACCTGTACCACACCGATAACATCTGTAAATATCACCTGTACCACACCGATAACAACATCTGTAAATATCACCTGTCCCACACCGATATCAACATCTGTAAATATCACCTGTTCCACACCGATACCAACATCAGTAAATATCACCTGTACCACACCGATAACATCTGTAAATATCACCTGTACCACACCGATAACAACATCAGTAAATATCACCTGTACCACACCGATACCAACATCGGTAAATATCACCTGTACCACACCGATAACAACATCTGTAAATATCACCTGTACCACACCGATAACAACATCTGTAAATATCACCTGTCCCACACCGATATCAACATCTGTAAATATCAACTGTACCACACCGATACCAACATCTGTAAGTATCACCTGTAACACATCGATAACAACATCTGTAAATATCACCTGTACCACACCGATAACAACATCTGTAAATATCACCTGTACCACACCGATACCAACATCTGTAAGTATCACCTGTAACACATCGATAACAACATCTGTAAATATCACCTGTACCACACCGATAACAACATCTGTAAATATCACCTGTACCACACCGATACCAACATCTGTAAATATCACCTGTACCACACCGATAACAACATCTGTAAATATCACCTGTCCCACACCGATACCAACATCTGTAAGTATCACCTGTAACACACCGATAACAACATCTGTAAATATCACCTGTACCACACTGATATCAACATCTGTAAATATCACCTGTACCACACCGATAACAACATCTGTAAATATCACCTGTACCACACCGATAACAACATCTGTAAATATCACCTGTCCCACACCGATAACAACATCTGTAAATATCACCTGTACCACACCGATACCAACATCTGTAAATATCACCTGTACCACACCGATAACAACATCTGTAAATATCACCTGTACCACACAGATAACAACATCTGTAAATATCACCTGTACCACACCGATACCAACATCTGTAAGTATCACCTGTCCCACAACGATAACAACATCTGTAAATATCACCTGTACCACACCGATATCAACATCTGTAAATATCACCTGTACCACACCGATAACAACATCTGTAAATATCACCTGTACCACACCGATACCAACATCTGTAAATATCACCTGTACCACACCGATAACAACATCTGTAAGTATCACCTGTTCCACACTGATACCAACATCTGTAAATATCACCTGTACCGCACCGATAACAACATCTGTAAATATCACCTGTACCACACCGATACCAACATCTGTAAGTATCACCTGTCCCACAACGATAACAACATCTGTAAATATCACCTGTACCACACCGATAACAACATCTGTAAGTATCACCTGTTCCACACTGATACCAACATCTGTAAATATCACCTGTACCGCACCGATAACAACCTCTGTAAATATCACCTGTACCACACCGATACCAACATCTGTAAATATCACCTGTACCACACCGATACCAACATCTGTAAGTATCACCTGTAACACACCGATAACAACATCTGTAAATATCACCTGTATCACACCGATACCAACATCTGTAAATATCACCTGTATCACACCGATACCAACATCTGTAAATATCACCTGTAACACACCGATAACAACATCTGTAAGTATCACCTGTAACACACCGATAACAACATCTGTAAATATCACCTGTATCACACCGATACCAACATCTGTAAATATCACCTGTAACACACCGATAACAACATCTGTAAGTATCACCTGTAACACACCGATAACAACATCTGTAAATATTACCTGTCCCACACCGATACCAACATCTGTAAATATCACCTGTACCACACCGATAACAACATCTGTAAATATCACCTGTACCACACCGATACCAACATCTGTAAATATCACCTGTCCCACACCGATAACAACATCTGTAAGTATCACCTGTTCCACACTGATACCAACATCTGTAAATATCACCTGTCCCACACCGATAACAACATCTGTAAATATCACCTGTACCACACCGATACCAACATCTGTAAATATCACCTGTAACACACCGATACCAACATCTGTAAATATCACCTGTACCACACCGATACCAACATCTGTAAATATCACCTGTATCACACCGATACCAACATCTGTAAATATCACCTGTAACACACCGATAACAACATCTGTAAGTATCACCTGTAACACACCGATAACAACATCTGTAAATATCACCTGTATCACACCGATACCAACATCTGTAAATATCACCTGTACCACACCGATACCAACATCTGTAAATATCACCTGTACCACACCGATACCAACATCTGCAAATATCACCTGTACCACACCGATACCAACATCTGTAAGTATCACCTGTAACACACCGATACCAACATCTGTAAGTATCACCTGTCCCACAACGATAACAACATCTGTAAATATCACCTGTACCACACCGATAACAACATCTGTAAGTATCACCTGTTCCACACTGATACCAACATCTGTAAATATCACCTGTACCGCACCGATAACAACATCTGTAAATATCCCCTGTACCACACCGATACCAACATCTGTAAATATCACCTGTACCACACCGATAACAACATCTGTAAATATCACCTGTACCACACCGATAACAACATCTGTAAATATCACCTGTCCCACACCGATATCAACATCTGTAAATATCACCTGTACCACACCGATACCAACATCTGTAAGTATCACCTGTAACACACCGATAACAACATCTGTAAATATCACCTGTATCACACCGATACCAACATCTGTAAATATCACCTGTACCACACCGATACCAACATCTGTAAGTATCACCTGTATCACACCGATAACAACATCTGTAAATATCACCTGTACCACACCGATAACAACATCTGTAAATATCACCTGTCCCACACCGATAACAACATCTGTAAATATCACCTGTACCACACCGATACCAACATCTGTAAGTATCACCTGTAACACACCGATAACAACATCTGTAAATATCACCTGTACCACACCGATAACAACATCTGTAAATATCACCTGTACCACACCGATAACAACATCTGTAAATATCACCTGTACCACACCGATACCAACATCTGTAAATATCACCTGTACCACACCGATATCAACATCTGTAAATATCACCTGTCCCACACCGATATCAACATCTGTAAATATCACCTGTACCACACCGATACCAACATCTGTAAATATCACCTGTCCCACACCGATATCAACATCTGTAAATATCACCTGTACCGCACCGATATCAACATCTGTAAATATCACCTGTCCCGCACCGATATCAACATCTGTAAATATCACCTGTCCCACACCGATAACAACATCTGTAAATATCACCTGTACCACACCGATAACAACATCTGTAAATATCACCTGTCCCACACCGATAACAACATCTGTAAATATCACCTGTACCACACCGATACCAACATCTGTAAATATCACCTGTACCACACTGATACCAACATCTGTAAATATCACCTGTACCTCACCGATATCAACATCTGTAAATATCACCTGTACCACACTCATATCAACATCTGTAAATATCACCTGTCCCACACCGATAACAACATCTGTAAATATCACCTGTACCACACTGATACCAACATCTGTAAATATCACCTGTACCACACTGATACCAACATCTGTAAATATCACCTGTACCACACCGATAACAACATCTGTAAGTATCACCTGTACCACACCGATAACAACATCTGTAAATATCACCTGTACCACACCGATACCAACATCTGTAAATATCACCTGTACCACACCGATACCAACATCTGTAAATATCACCTGTACCACACCGATACCAACATCTGTAAATATCACCTGTACCACACCGATACCAACATCTGTAAATATCACCTGTACCACACCGATAACAACATCTGTAAATATCACCTGTACCACACCGATAACATCTGTAAATATCACCTGTACCACACCGATATCAACATCTGTAAATATCACCTGTACCACACCGATATCAACATCTGTAAATATCACCTGTACCACACCGATATCAACATCTGTAAGTATCACCTGTACCACACCGATAACAACATCTGTAAATATCACCTGTACCACACCGATATCAACATCTGTAAATATCACCTGTCCCACACCGATACCAACATCTGTAAGTATCACCTGTACCACACCGATAACAACATCTGTAAGTATCACCTGTACCACACCGATAACAACATCTGTAAATATCACCTGTACCACACCGATATCAACATCTGTAAATATCACCTGTCCCACACCGATACCAACATCTGTAAGTATCACCTGTACCACACCGATAACAACATCTGTAAATATCACCTGTACCACACCGATATCAACATCTGTAAATATCACCTGTCCCACACCGATACCAACATCTGTAAGTATCACCTGTACCACACCGATAACAACATCTGTAAATATCACCTGTACCACACTGATACCAACATCTGTAAATATCACCTGTACCACACCGATAACAACATCTGTAAATATCACCTGTCCCACACCGATAACAACACCTGTAAATATCACCTGTACCACACCGATAACAACATCTGTAAATATCAACTGTCCCACACCGATAACAACATCTGTAAATATCACCTGTCCCACACCGATAACAACATCTGTAAATATCACCTGTACCACACCGATACCAACATCTGTAAATATCACCTGTACCACACCCATAGCAACATCTGTAAATATCACCTGTACCACACCGATACCAACATCTGTAAATATCACCTGTACCACACCGATAACAACATCTGTAAATATCACCTGTACCACACCGATAACAACATCTGTAAATATCACCTGTCCCACACCGATATCAACATCTGTAAATATCAACTGTACCACACCGATACCAACATCTGTAAGTATCACCTGTAACACACCGATAACAACATCTGTAAATATCACCTGTACCACACCGATAACAACATCTGTAAATATCACCTGTACCACACCGATAACAACATCTGTAAATATCACCTGTCCCACACCGATATCAACATCTGCAAATATCAACTGTACCACACCGATACCAACATCTGTAAATATCACCTGTACCACACCGATACCAACATCTGTAAATATCACCTGTACCACACCGATAACAACATCTGTAAATATCACCTGTACCACACCGATAACAACATCTGTAAATATCACCTGTAACACACCGATACCAACATCTGTAAATATCACCTGTACCACACCGATAACAACATCTGTAAATATCACCTGTACCACACTGATATCAACATCTGTAAATATCACCTGTACCACACTGATAACAACATCTGTAAATATCACCTGTCCCACACCGATATCAACATCTGTAAATATCACCTGTCCCACACCGATAACAACATCTGTAAATATCACCTGTCCCACACCGATAACAACATCTGTAAATATCACCTGTACCACACCGATAACAACATCTGTAAATATCACCTGTATCACACCGATAACAACATCTGTAAATATCACCTGTCCCACACCGATAACAACATCTGTAAATATCACCTGTACCACACCGATAACAACATCTGTAAATATCACCTGTCCCACACCGATAACAACATCTGTAAATATCACCTGTACCACACCGATAACAACATCTGTAAATATCACCTGTACCACACCGATAACAACATCTGTAAATATCACCTGTACCACACCGATACCAACATCTGTAAATATCACCTGTCCCACACCGATAACAACATCTGTAAATATCACCTGTACCACACCGATAACAACATCTGTAAATATCACCTGTATCACACCGATAACAACATCTGTAAATATCACCTGTCCCACACCGATAACAACATCTGTAAATATCACCTGTCCCACACCGATATCAACATCTGTAAATATCACCTGTCCCACACCGATAACAACATCTGTAAATATCACCTGTACCACACTGATACCAACATCTGTAAATATCACCTGTCCCACACCGATAACAACATCTGTAAATATCACCTGTAACACACCGATACCAACATCTGTAAATATCACCTGTACCACACCGATATCAACATCTGTAAATATCACCTGTACCACACTGATATCAACATCTGTAAATATCACCTGTACCACACTGATATCAACATCTGTAAATATCACCTGTCCCACACCGATAACAACATCTGTAAATATCACCTGTAACACACCGATACCAACATCTGTAAATATCACCTGTACCACACCGATAACAACATCTGTAAATATCACCTGTACCACACCGATATCAACATCTGTAAATATCACCTGTACCACACCGATATCAACATCTGTAAATATCACCTGTACCACACTGATACCAACATCTGTAAATATCACCTGTACCACACTGATACCAACATCTGTAAATATCACCTGTACCACACCGATAACAACATCTGTAAGTATCACCTGTACCACACCGATACCAACATCTGTAAATATCACCTGTACCACACCGATACCAACATCTGTAAATATCACCTGTACCACACCGATATCAACATCTGTAAATATCACCTGTACCACACCGATATCAACATCTGTAAATATCACCTGTACCACACCGATATCAACATCTCTAAGTATCACCTGTACCACACCGATAACAACATCTGTAAATATCACCTGTACCACACCGATATCAACATCTGTAAATATCACCTGTACCACACCGATAACAATATCTGTAAGTATCACCTGTACCACACCGATATCAACATCTGGATGTATCACCTGTACCACACCGATATCAACATCTGTAAATATCACCTGTACCACACCGATAACAATATCTGTAAGTATCACCTGTACCACACCGATATCAACATCTGGATGTATCACCTGTACCACACCGATAACAACATCTGTAAATATCACCTGTACCACACCGATAACAACATCTGTAAATATCACCTGTACCACACCGATACCAACATCTGTAAATATCACCTGTACCACACCGATACCAACATCTGTAAATATCACCTGTACCACACCGATACCAACATCTGTAAATATCACCTGTCCCACACCGATACCAACATCTGTAAATATCACCTGTACCACACCGATACCAACATCTGTAAGTATCACCTGTACCACACCGATATCAACATCTGTAAATATCACCTGTACCACACCGATAACAACATCTGTAAATATCACCTGTACCACACCGATAACAACATCTGTAAATATCACCTGTACCACACTGATACCAACATCTGTAAATATCACCTGTACCACACTGATACCAACATCTGTAAATATCACCTGTACCACACCGATACCAACATCTGTAAATATCACCTGTAC
Source organism: Chiloscyllium plagiosum (assembly GCF_037043375.1). Taxonomy (NCBI): domain Eukaryota; kingdom Metazoa; phylum Chordata; class Chondrichthyes; order Orectolobiformes; family Hemiscylliidae; genus Chiloscyllium; species Chiloscyllium plagiosum. The sequence continues at coordinate 180,822,679 of NW_028270139.1, forward strand.
CACACCGATAACAACATCTGTAAATATCACCTGTACCACACTGATATCAACATCTGTAAATATCACCTGTACCACACCGATAACAACATCTGTAAATATCACCTGTACCACACCGATAACAACATCTGTAAATATCACCTGTACCACACCGATAACAACATCTGTAAATATCACCTGTACCACACCGATAACAACATCTGTAAATATCACCTGTACCACACCGATACCAACATCTGTAAATATCACCTGTACCACACCGATATCAACATCTGTAAATATCACCTGTACCACACCGATATCAACATCTGTAAATATCACCTGTCCCACACCGATAACAACATCTGTAAATATCACCTGTACCACACCGATAACAACATCTGTAAATATCACCTGTACCACACCGATATCAACATCTGTAAATATCACCTGTCCCACACCGATACCAACATCTGTAAGTATCACCTGTACCACACCGATAACAACATCTGTAAATATCACCTGTACCACACCGATATCAACATCTGTAAATATCACCTGTACCACACCGATAACAATATCTGTAAGTATCACCTGTACCACACCGATATCAACATCTGGATGTATCACCTGTACCACACCGATAACAACATCTGTAAATATCACCTGTACCACACCGATATCAACATCTGTAAATATCACCTGTCCCACACCGATACCAACATCTGTAAGTATCACCTGTACCACACCGATAACAACATCTGTAAGTATCACCTGTACCACACCGATAACAACATCTGTAAATATCACCTGTACCACACCGATATCAACATCTGTAAATATCACCTGTCCCACACCGATACCAACATCTGTAAGTATCACCTGTAGCACACCGATAACAACATCTGTAAATATCACCTGTACCACACCGATATCAACATCTGTAAATATCACCTGTCCCACACCGATACCAACATCTGTAAATATCACCTGTACCACACCGATAACAACATCTGTAAATATCACCTGTACCACACCGATACCAACATCTGTAAATATCACCTGTACCACACCGATAACAACATCTGTAAATATCACCTGTACCACACCGATATCAACATCTGTAAATATCACCTGTACCACACCGATATCAACATCTGTAAATATCACCTGTACCACACTGATACCAACATCTGTAAATATCACCTGTACCACACTGATACCAACATCTGTAAATATCACCTGTACCACACCGATAACAACATCTGTAAGTATCACCTGTACCACACCGATACCAACATCTGTAAATATCACCTGTACCACACCGATACCAACATCTGTAAATATCACCTGTACCACACCGATATCAACATCTGTAAATATCACCTGTACCACACCGATATCAACATCTGTAAATATCACCTGTACCACACCGATATCAACATCTCTAAGTATCACCTGTACCACACCGATAACAACATCTGTAAATATCACCTGTACCACACCGATATCAACATCTGTAAATATCACCTGTACCACACCGATAACAATATCTGTAAGTATCACCTGTACCACACCGATATCAACATCTGGATGTATCACCTGTACCACACCGATATCAACATCTGTAAATATCACCTGTACCACACCGATAACAATATCTGTAAGTATCACCTGTACCACACCGATATCAACATCTGGATGTATCACCTGTACCACACCGATAACAACATCTGTAAATATCACCTGTACCACACCGATAACAACATCTGTAAATATCACCTGTACCACACCGATACCAACATCTGTAAATATCACCTGTACCACACCGATACCAACATCTGTAAATATCACCTGTCCCACACCGATACCAACATCTGTAAATATCACCTGTACCACACCGATACCAACATCTGTAAGTATCACCTGTACCACACCGATATCAACATCTGTAAATATCACCTGTACCACACCGATAACAACATCTGTAAATATCACCTGTACCACACCGATAACAACATCTGTAAATATCACCTGTACCACACTGATACCAACATCTGTAAATATCACCTGTACCACACTGATACCAACATCTGTAAATATCACCTGTACCACACCGATACCAACATCTGTAAATATCACCTGTACCACACCGATAACAACATCTGTAAATATCACCTGTACCACACTGATATCAACATCTGTAAATATCACCTGTACCACACCGATAACAACATCTGTAAATATCACCTGTACCACACCGATAACAACATCTGTAAATATCACCTGTACCACACCGATAACAACATCTGTAAATATCACCTGTACCACACCGATAACAACATCTGTAAATATCACCTGTACCACACCGATACCAACATCTGTAAATATCACCTGTACCACACCGATATCAACATCTGTAAATATCACCTGTACCACACCGATATCAACATCTGTAAATATCACCTGTCCCACACCGATAACAACATCTGTAAATATCACCTGTACCACACCGATAACAACATCTGTAAATATCACCTGTACCACACCGATATCAACATCTGTAAATATCACCTGTCCCACACCGATACCAACATCTGTAAGTATCACCTGTACCACACCGATAACAACATCTGTAAATATCACCTGTACCACACCGATATCAACATCTGTAAATATCACCTGTACCACACCGATAACAATATCTGTAAGTATCACCTGTACCACACCGATATCAACATCTGGATGTATCACCTGTACCACACCGATAACAACATCTGTAAATATCACCTGTACCACACCGATATCAACATCTGTAAATATCACCTGTCCCACACCGATACCAACATCTGTAAGTATCACCTGTACCACACCGATAACAACATCTGTAAGTATCACCTGTACCACACCGATAACAACATCTGTAAATATCACCTGTACCACACCGATATCAACATCTGTAAATATCACCTGTCCCACACCGATACCAACATCTGTAAGTATCACCTGTAGCACACCGATAACAACATCTGTAAATATCACCTGTACCACACCGATATCAACATCTGTAAATATCACCTGTCCCACACCGATACCAACATCTGTAAATATCACCTGTACCACACCGATAACAACATCTGTAAATATCACCTGTACCACACCGATACCAACATCTGTAAATATCACCTGTACCACACCGATAACAACATCTGTAAATATCACCTGTACCACACCGATACCAACATCTGTAAATATCACCTGTACCACACCGATATCAACATCTGTAAATATCACCTGTCCCACACCGATAACAACATCTGTAAATATCACCTGTCCCACACCGATAACAACATCTGTAAATATCACCTGTACCACACCGATACCAACATCTGTAAATATCACCTGTACCACACCGATAACAACATCTGTAAATATCACCTGTCCCACACCGATAACAACATCTGTAAATATCACCTGTCCCACACCGATACCAACATCTGTAAATATCACCTGTACCACACCGATAACAACATCTGTAAATATCACCTGTCCCACACCGATAACAACATCTGTAAATATCACCTGTACCACACCGATAACAACATCTGTAAATATCACCTGTCCCACACCGATAACAACATCTGTAAATATCACCTGTACCACACCGATAACAACATCTGTAAATATCACCTGTACCACACCGATAACAACATCTGTAAATATCACCTGTCCCACACCGATAACAACATCTGTAAATATCACCTGTCCCACACCGATAACAACATCTGTAAATATCACCTGTACCACACCGATAACAACATCTGTAAATATCACCTGTCCCACACCGATAACAACATCTGTAAATATCACCTGTACCACACCGATAACAACATCTGTAAATATCACCTGTACCACACCGATAACATCTGTAAATATCACCTGTACCACACCGATACCAACATCTGTAAATATCACCTGTCCCACACCGATAACAACATCAGTAAATATCACCTGTACCACACCGATAACAACATCTGTAAATATCACCTGTACCACACCGATAATAACATCTGTAAATATCACCTGTACCACACCGATAACATCTGTAAATATCACCTGTACCACACCGATAACAACATCTGTAAATATCACCTGTACCACATCGATACCAACATCTGTAAATATCACCTGTACCACACCGATAACAACATCTGTAAATATCACCTGTACCGCACCGATAACAACATCTGTAAATATCACCTGTACCACACCGATACCAACATCTGTAAATATCACCTGTACCACACCGATAACAACATCTGTAAATATCACCTGTACCACACCGATAACAACATCTGTAAATATCACCTGTACCACACCGATATCAACATCTGTAAATATCACCTGTACCACACCGATATCAACATCTGTAAATATCACCTGTACCACACCGATAACAACATCTGTAAGTATCACCTGTAACACACCGATAACAACATCTGTAAGTATCACCTGGCATCACCAGCAACCTTCAGAACCCATGAAAGAATACATTTTATTAAAAATTCTCTTGTTCTGTCTCATTTTAACCTGAGACCAAAAGTTGTCTATGCTGGTACTGCTGAATCGTCACTTGTCCCTGGATAAAAGCAAAATTACTGCGGATGCTGGAATCCGAAACCGAAAGAGAAAATGCTGGAAAATCTCAGCAGGTTTGGCAGCATCTGGAAGGAGAGAAAAGAACTTTGACAAAGGGTCAGTTATACTTGAAACGTCAGCTCTTTTCTCTCCTTCCAGATTCTGCCAGACCTGCTGAGATTTTCCAGCATTTTTTTTTTGTGTTACTTGTCCCTGGTTTGTTTACAGTAATGGACAGCATTTCCACATCACAAATACTTCCCATGGCCCCAGTCATACCTGAAAAGGTCCCCTTTAAAAGGAACTCTTTGATCCTGTTGGCACGTCGCACGTGGAAGGCTTTCGTGATTTCCTGGTTCATAAAACTCTCCTTATTCAGTACATTAGCAACCATCATCCTCAAGTCAAATACTTCCAAGATCTCAGCAATGACAGCAACCTCTATCAGATCCACTTGGTTCTCATTCAAATAGCCTGTGTACAGATATTCAAGTACAGTCTGGAACGGCTTTTTCTGGATCAGGAAGTCCATGGTTACAACAGTCATATATCGATCTCTTCCAGTCACCGGATCTTCTATGTAATCCAAATGAATGGTCAGAAAGCCCCTTGCCCACTTGCTGAGCTGCTTTCCATGCTTTAAGGCCACTTGGCTCATTCTCTGATGGTCCGTCAGGTTCACAGTCTCATTGCTATTTGAAGTTCTCAGTGATACTGGTGGGTTCTTTACAAAAATACTGTCATCCACTCTGAGGTTCTTGGTGTTACCTGCCTGCTCTTTTCTGGGTGTTCTCTTTCCTGTATCATCTGCCTCTTTCTCTCCATCCATGCAAGGCTTTTGCATTAAGTCTATACTGAACAGGTCATAGAACTTGGAACAGGAAGTGGCCAAGTACACTTTGTGAGCGAAGACCTGCTGCCCATCATGAACAATGAAGGTGACATCAGGAGAAATGGGAGTTGAGAAGAGAGTTGCTGGTGTTTCGCCGCCCAATAAAAGGGTATCTGGAACTCTGATAACAACTGGAGGGGGCTTTGGAGGGAGGAAAGGAGCCTGAAGCAGAGGCTTTTGTACTTTCTTAAGGTGTGACTTCCAGAAATGCAGATGGCGTCTTGCAATGAGTGCTGCCCGGATTGAATTGTCAAAGACGTCTTTGATCCCAAACTGCGCAACAACACTGGTCTCATAGTAAGGAATACCAAGCTCCTGTGCAATCTGCTGGCCATCCTCTGGTGGGAGAATATCTGTGGGTTTGATGGGTCTAAAGCGATAAATTAGCACTTAATCCCAACAAGAATGAGACATCAATCTCACGAGCTACTTAAACATTCAATAGCTATAGTGTGTAACCATCCAGTAAAGGCAGACAGACCCATTCTGCAGGATCTCCCACTCAACTGTTCTGAAGGAGTTTCCCATTTTTGTCAGAGCTGAGGGGATTTAATCTTTGGAATTGTCTCCCACTGTGAACAGTGGGCAATGTCATTGAATGAATTTGGGTTTTGATCAATGAGGGAGCCCGGGCTGATGGCAGTTAGACAGGAATGTGGTGTAATCACCACAATCTCAGCACTCATGAGCTGACTGAATGGTGGAGGAGGCTTGGTGGGGCTGGGCTGAACAGCTGACTCCTTCTGCCATTGTTTCAATTTATTCTTTGATGGGATGTTGGCATGGCTGACAGGAAATTCCTGTGAACCTGCAAGAATCACTCTAAAGGTGGCTGAGAAATGGACATATTAAAAATGGTAGAAATCTTGCAATAGAGATGGAGGAAAGGATGCATGTTTAATAAGAGAGTGGATATCTTGACAACTTTATGAATTGTTTATAATTAAACCATTTCACTGAATCACAGAATTATCAGAGTGCAGAAGATGGCCATTTTGCCCGTGATATCAGGTCTGGCCCTCTTTGTGCCAATCTCTTGTTTTTATCCCTGTAACACTGCCCAATGTTTCTATTCAAATACCCATCCAATGCTCTCTTGAATGGGTCAAAAAACGACTGCAGATACTGGAAACCAGATTCTGGATTAGAGTGGTGCTGGAAAAGCACAGCAGTTCAGGCAGCATCCGAGGAGCAGGAAAATCAACGTTTCGGGCAAAAGCCCTTCATCAGGAATAGAGGCAGGAAGCCTCCAGGGTGGAGAGATAAATGGGGGGGTTGGGGGTGGGGAGAAGGTAGCAAAGAGTACAACAGGTGAGTGAGGGTGGGGATGGGGATGGAGGTGATAGGTCAGGGAGGAGGATGGAGTGGATAGGTGGGAAGGGAGATAGGCAGGTAGGACAGATCATGGGGACGGTGCTGAGCTGGAAGGTTGGAACTGGGCTGAGGTGGGGGAAGGGGAAATGAAGAAACTGGTGAAGTCCACATTGATGCCCTGGGGTTGGAGGGTCCTGAGGCGGTTATTTACTCAGAGAGTGGTAAGGGTGTGAAATGCCCTGCCTGACAATGCAATTAGCTCAGCCACATTACAGGATAAGCCCACGGATGGTGATGGGTTGGTGTAGGGGAATAAGCTTCGAATAGTTCACAGGTCAGTGCAACGTTGAGGGCCGAAGGGCCTGTTCTGCACTATGCTCTGTGTTCTAACACAAGGCTTTGGTGGACAGAACGACGCCAGGAAACATTCAACCATTTGAAATCAATATTATGGGCAGCACAGTGACGCAGTGGTTAGCTCTGCTACCTCACAGCGCTAGAGACCCGGGTTCAATTCCTGCTTCAGGAAACTGTCTGTGTGGATTTAATTGATAGAGTTTCAATAAGATTTGTATTTATCCAATGTTTTATATATATATATGGGGAGAAGTTAAGGCGAACTGAGATGAAAGTTATCTGTATGTTATGGTAATGTAGTTAAAGATCAGAAAACAATTGAAGCCATATTTTCATTGTGATGCCTCTTTTTTCTGAAGGGGGGAGTTATTATGAAGGTATAGTTGTGTACTGTACTTTTAAGAGAGACTGGAATCTGTTCTCAGCAATTTGAGAATCAGGGGAATCCGCATTGGAATTTTTGATGAGATTAAGATGAGGCAGAGACATATGACTTTGGTTTAACTCTTAATATTATTCATTTCTTTTGTTATTCATTCACCAGATGAGGGCATCACTGGTTAGGGCAGCATTTATTACCCATCTCTAATTGCCGAGAGGACGGTTAAGAGTCAACCACATTGCTGTGGGTCTGGAGTCACATGTAGACCCGGCTGGGGAAGGATGGCAGATTCCTTCCCTGAAGGGCCAATTTCAGGGATCTATGTACATGGACTCCAAGATCCCTCTGCCCATCCACACTACCAAGAATCTTTCCATCGACCCAGTACTCTGCCTTCCTGTTATTCTTCCCAAAGCGCGTCACCTCACATTTATCTCCATTGAACTCCATTTGCCACCTCTCAGCCCAAATCTGCAGTTTATCCAAGTCCCCCTGCAACCTGTAACATTCTTCCACACTGACCACGACTCCACCGACTTTAGCGTCGTCTGCAAATTTACTAATCCACCCACCGATGCCTGCGTCCAAGTCATTTAAAGAAATGACAAACAGCAGTGGTCCCAAAACAGACCCTTGTGGCACACCAATAGTAACTGATGGAAAATATTCAGCCTGGAGTCCAATCACCACTCGCTGCCTTCTTTCAGAAAGCCAGTTTCTAATCCAAACTGCTAAATCACCCTCAATCCCATGCCTCTGCATTTTCTCCAACAACCTACTATGTGGAACCTTATCAAAGACTTTACTGAAGTCCATATACACCACGTCAACTGCCCTACCCTCATCCACATGCTTGGTCACCTTCTCAAAAAGCTCAATGAGATTTGTGAGGCATGACCTGCCCTTGATTGTGGGGGAATCTGTGGGACTCATTGTCACAGAGGGCTGTGAAGGCCACGTCATTGAGTGTACTTAAGGTAAACATAGAGAGGTTCCTGATGAGTAAGGGGATCAAAGAGTATGGGGAGAAAACAGGAGAATGCGATTGGGAAACCTATCAGCCATGATTGAATGGTGCAGCTGACTTGATGGGCTGAATGGCCTAATTCTGCTCCTACATCTTATGGTGCTATGGTCATTCCAAGAACAAATTTGCAAAGACTCACTTGACCAGAGGCCTCCGAGCTCTGTTCACTGCATCGAGGTCAGTAAATCGCAGGTCCAGCTGGCAGCCAACCAGGACAATGGGTGTGCGGGGACAGAAATGGCGGATCTCAGGGTACCACATGGTCTTCACATGACGAAGGGAGAGTGGGTTTGCGAGGGAGAAACACAGAACCACAACATCAGACCTGGGGACAGAACAGACACAAACGGGTTACTGCAGACACACTCACACTCACACACACACTCACACCGGGACAATCACCGCCCACACTCACACACACACTCACACCGGGATAATCACCGCCCACACTCACACCGGGACAATCACCGCCCACACTCACACCGGGACAATCACCGCCCACACTCACACCGGGACAATCACCGCCCACACACTCACTCACACCGGGACAATCACCGCCCACACTCACACACACACCGGGACAATCACCGCCCACACACACACACACACTCACACCGGGATAATCACCGCCCACACTCACACCGGGACAATCACCGCCCACACTCACACTCACACCGGGACAATCACCGCCCACACTCACACACAGGGACAATCACCGCCCACACACACACTCACACCGGGATAATCACCGCCCACACTCTCACTCACACCGGGACAATCACCGCCCACACTCACACCGGGACAATCACCGCCCACACTCACACCGGGACAATCACTGCCCACACTCACACTCACACCGGGACAATCACTGCCCACACTCTCACTCACACCGGGACAATCACCGCCCACACTCTCACTCACACCGGGACAATCACCGCCCACACTCTCACTCACACCGGGACAATCACGGCCCACACACACTCACAGCGGGACAATCACCGCCCACACACACACACCGGGACAATCACTGTCCACACTCACACTCACACCGGGACAATCACCGCCCACACTCACACACACACTCACACCGGGACAATCACCGCCCACACTCACACTCCCACACACATCGGGATAATCACCGCCCACACTCACACTCACACCGGGACAATCACCGCCCACACTCACACTGGGACAATCACCGCTCACACTCACACTCACACCGGGATAATCACCGCCCACACTCTCACTCACACCGGGACAATCACCGCCCACACTCACACTCACACCGGGACAATCACCGCCCACACTCACACACACACCGGGACAATCACCGCCCACACTCACAAACACACCAGGACAATCACTGCCCACACTCACACCGGGACAATCACCGCCCACACTCACACACACACACACACACCAGGACAATCACCGCCCACACTCACACTCACACCAGGACAATCACCGCCCACACTCACACACACACACACACTCACACCGGGACAATCACCGCCCACACTCACACACACACACACACACACACCAGGACAATCACCGCCCACACTCACACAAACACACACTCACACCGGGACAATCACCGCCCACACACAAACACACACACACACACCGGGACAATCACCGCCCACACTCACACACACACACACACACACACACCAGGACAATCACCGCCCACACTCACACACACACCGGGACAATCACCGCCCACACTCACACTCACACCGGGACAATCACCGCCCACACTCACACAAACACACACTCACACCGGGACAATCACCGCCCACACACAAACACACACACTCACACCGGGACAATCACCGCCCACACTCACACTCCCACAGGGACAATCACCGCCCACACACACACACACACCGGGATAATCACCGCCCACACTCTCACTCACACTCACACCGGGACAATCACCGCCCACACTCACACTCACACTGGGAAAATCACCGCACACACTCTCACTCACACCGGGACAATCACCGCCCACACTCTCACACACACTCACACCGGGAAAATCACCGCCCACACTCACACTCACACCGGGACAATCACCGCCCACACTCTCACTCACACCGGGACAATCACCGCCCACACTCACACTCACACCGGGACAATCACCGCCCACACTCACACTCACACCGGGTCAATCACCGCCCACACTCTCACTCACACCGGGACAATCACCGCCCACACTCACACTCACACCGGGACAATCACCGCCCACACTCACACTCACAGCGGGACAATCACCGCCCACACTCACACTCACAGCGGGACAATCACCGCCCACACTCACACCGGGACAATCACCGCCCACACTCACACTCACAGCGGGACAATCACCGCCCACACTCACACCGGGACAATCACCGCCCACACTCACACTCACACCAGGACAATCACCGCCCACACTCACACTCACACCGGGACAATCACCGCCCACACTCACACTCACACCGGGACAATCACCGCCCACACTCTCACTCACACCGGGACAATCACCGCCCACACTCTCACTCACACCGGGACAATCACCGCCCACACACAATCACACCGGGACAATCACCGCCCACACTCACACTCACACCGGGACAATCACCGCCCACACTCTCACTCACACCGGGACAATCACCGCCTACACTCACACTCACACCGGGACAATCACCGCCCACACTCTCACTCACACCAGGACAATCACCGCCTACACTCACACTCACACCGGGACAATCACCGCCCACACTCCCACACACACCGGGACAATCACCGCCCACACTCACACTCACAGCGGGACAATCACCGCCCACACTCACACTCACACCGGGACAATCACCGCCCACACTCACACTCACAGCGGGACAATCACCGCCCACACTCACACTCACAGCGGGACAATCACCGCCCACACTCACACCGGGACAATCACCGCCCACACTCACACTCACACCGGGACAATCACCGCCCACACTCACACTCACACCGGGACAATCACCGCCCACACTCACACTCACACCGGGACAATCACCGCCCACACACACACTCACACCGGGACAATCACCGCCCACACTCACACTCACACCGGGACAATCACCGCCCACACACACACTCACACCGGGACAATCACCGCCCACACTCACACTCACACCGGGACAATCACCGCCCACACACACACTCACACCGGGACAATCACCGCCCACACACACACTCACACCGGGACAATCACCGCCCACACTCACACACACACCAGGACAATCACCGCCCACACTCACACTCACACCGGGACAATCACCGCCCACACTCACACTCACAGCGGGACAATCACCGCCCACACTCACACCGGGACAATCACCGCCCACACTCACACTCACAGCGGGACAATCACCGCCCACACTCACACCGGGACAATCACCGCCCACACTCACACTCACACCGGGACAATCACCGCCCACACACACACTCACACCGGGACAATCACCGCCCACACTCACACTCACAGCGGGACAATCACCGCCCACACACACACCAGGACAATCACCGCCCACACTCACACTCACAGCGGGACAATCACCGCCCACACTCACACCGGGACAATCACCGCCCACACTCACACTCACACCGGGACAATCACCGCCCACACTCACACTCACAGCGGGACAATCACCGCCCACACTCACACCGGGACAATCACCGCCCACACTCACACTCACAGCGGGACAATCACCGCCCACACTCACACCGGGACAATCACCGCCCACACTCACACTCACACCGGGACAATCACCGCCCACACTCACACTCACACCGGGACAATCACCGCCCACACTCACACTCACACCGGGACAATCACCGCCCACACACACACTCACACCGGGACAATCACCGCCCACACTCACACTCACACCGGGACAATCACCGCCCACACACACACTCACACCGGGACAATCACCGCCCACACTCACACTCACACCGGGACAATCACCGCCCACACACACACCCACACCGGGACAATCACCGCCCACACACACACTCACACCGGGACAATCACCGCCCACACTCACACACACACCAGGACAATCACCGCCCACACTCACACTCACACCGGGACAATCACCGCCCACACTCACACTCACAGCGGGACAATCACCGCCCACACTCACACCGGGACAATCACCGCCCACACTCACACTCACAGCGGGACAATCACCGCCCACACTCACACCGGGACAATCACCGCCCACACTCACACTCACACCGGGACAATCACCGCCCACACACACACTCACACCGGGACAATCACCGCCCACACTCACACTCACAGCGGGACAATCACCGCCCACACACACACCAGGACAATCACCGCCCACACTCACACTCACAGCGGGACAATCACCGCCCACACTCACACCGGGACAATCACCGCCCACACTCACACTCACACCGGGACAATCACCGCCCACACTCACACTCACAGCGGGACAATCACCGCCCACACTCACACCGGGACAATCACCGCCCACACTCACACTCACACCGGGTCAATCACCGCCCACACTCTCACTCACACCGGGACAATCACCGCCCACACTCACACTCACACCGGGACAATCACCGCCCACACTCACACTCACAGCGGGACAATCACCGCCCACACTCACACTCACAGCGGGACAATCACCGCCCACACTCACACCGGGACAATCACCGCCCACACTCACACTCACAGCGGGACAATCACCGCCCACACTCACACCGGGACAATCACCGCCCACACTCACACTCACAGCGGGACAATCACCGCCCACACACACACCAGGACAATCACCGCCCACACTCTCACTCACACCGGGACAATCACCGCCCACACTCACACTCACACCGGGACAATCACCGCCCACACTCTCACTCACACCGGGACAATCACCGCCCACACTCTCACTCACACCGGGACAATCACCGCCCACACTCACACTCACACCGGGACAATCACCGCCCACACTCTCACTCACACCGGGACAATCACCGCCCACACTCTCAGTCACACCGGGACAATCACCGCCCACACACACTCACACCGGGACAATCACCGCCCACACACACTCACACCGGGACAATCACCGCCCACACTCTCACTCACACCGGGACAATCACCGCCCACACTCACACTCACACCGGGACAATCACCGCCCACACTCTCACTCACACCGGGACAATCACCGCCCACACTCACACCGGGACAATCACCGCCCACACTCTCACTCACACCAGGACAATCACCGCCCACACACACTCAAACCGGGACAATCACCGCCCACACTCACACTCACACCGGGACAATCACCGCCCACACTCACACTCACACCGGGACAATCACCGCCCACACTCACACTCACAGCGGGACAATCACCGCCCACACTCACACTCACACCGGGACAATCACCGCCCACACTCTCACTCACAGCGGGACAATCACCGCCCACACTCACACTCACAGCGGGACAATCACCGCCCACACTCACACCGGGACAATCACCGCCCACACTCACACTCACAGCGGGACAATCACCGCCCACACTCACACCGGGACAATCACCGCCCACACTCACACTCACACCGGGACAATCACCGCCCACACTCACACTCACACCGGGACAATCACCGCCCACACTCACACTCACAGCGGGACAATCACCGCCCACACACACACACCAGGACAATCACCGCCCACACTCACACTCACACCGGGACAATCACCGCCCACACTCACACTCACAGCGGGACAATCACCGCCCACACACACTCACACCGGGACAATCACTGTCCACAATCACACTCACACCGGGACAATCACCGCCCACACTCTCACTCACACCGGGACAATCACCGCCCACACTCACACACACACTCACACCGGGACAATCACCGCCCACACTCACACTCCCACACACATCGGGACAATCACCGCCCACACTCACACTCACACCGGGACAATCACCGCCCACACTCACACTGGGACAATCACCGCCCACACTCACACCGGGATAATCACCGCCCACACTCTCACTCACACCGGGACAATCACCGCCCACACGCACACTCACACCGGGACAATCACCGCCCGCACTCACACACTCACACCAGGACAATCACTGCCCACACTCGCACTCACACCGGGACAATCACCGCCCACACTCTCACTCACACCAGGACAATCACTGCCCACACTCACACTCACACCGGGACAATCACCGCCCACACTCTCACTCACACCAGGACAATCACTGCCCACACTCACACTCACACCGGGACAATCACCGCCCACACTCACAAACACACCAGGACAATCACTGCCCACATCTCACTCACACCGGGACAATCACCGCCCACACACACACACACACACACACACACCAGGACAATCACCGCCCACACTCACACACACACACTCACACCGGGACAATCACCGCCCACACACAAACACACACACACACACCGGGACAATCACCGCCCACACTCACACACACACCGGGACAATCACCGCCCACACTCACACACACACCGGGACAATCACCGCCCACACACACACACACACACACACACACACACCGGGACAATCACCGCCCACACTCACACACGCACCGGGACAATCACCGCCCACACTCACACACACACCGGGACAATCACCGCCCACACTCACACACCCACACTCACACACACACCGGGACAATCACCGCCCACACTCACACACACACCGGGACAATCACCGCCCACACTCACACACACACACACACACTCACACCGGGACAATCACCGCCCACACTCACACACACACACACCGGGACAATCACCGCCCACACTCACACACACACACACACACCGGGACAATCACCGCCCACACTCACACACACACCGGGACAATCACCGCCCACACTCACACACACACCGGGACAATCACCGCCCACACACACACACACACACACACACACACACCGGGACAATCACCGCCCACACTCACACACGCACCGGGACAATCACCGCCCACACTCACACACACACCGGGACAATCACCGCCCACACTCACACACCCACACTCACACACACACCGGGACAATCACCGCCCACACTCACACACACACCGGGACAATCACCGCCCACACACACACACACACACACACACACACACCGGGACAATCACCGCCCACACTCACACACCCACACTCACACACACACCGGGACAATCACCGCCCACACTCACACTCACACCGGGACAATCACCGCCCACACACACACACACACACACACACACCAGGACAATCACCGCCCACACTCACACACACACACTCACACCGGGACAATCACCGCCCACACACAAACACACACACACACACCGGGACAATCACCGCCCACACTCACACACACACCGGGACAATCACCGCCCACACTCACACACACACCGGGACAATCACCGCCCACACACACACACACACACACACACACACACCGGGACAATCACCGCCCACACTCACACACGCACCGGGACAATCACCGCCCACACTCACACACACACCGGGACAATCACCGCCCACACTCACACACCCACACTCACACACACACCGGGACAATCACCGCCCACACTCACACACACACCGGGACAATCACCGCCCACACTCACACACACACACACACACTCACACCGGGACAATCACCGCCCACACTCACACACACACACACCGGGACAATCACCGCCCACACTCACACACACTCACACCGGGACAATGACCGCCCACACTCACACCGGGACAATCACCGCCCACACTCACACACACACACCGGGACAATCACCGCCCACACTCACACACACACACACACCGGGACAATCACCGCCCACACTCACACACACACACACACCAGGACAATCACTGCCCACACTCACACCAGGACAATCACCGCCCACACTCACACCAGGACAATCACCGCCCACACTCACACACACACTCACACCGGGACAATCACCGCCCACACACAAACACACACACTCACACCGGGACAATCACCGCCCACACACACACACACCAGGACAATCACTGCCCACACTCTCACTCACACCGGGACAATCACCGCCCACACTCACACACTCACACCAGGACAATCACCGCCCACACTCACACAAACACACACTCACACCGGGACAATCACCGCCCACACACAAACACACACACACACACCGGGACAATCACCGCCCACACTCACACTCCCACAGGGACAATCACCGCCCACACACACACTCACACCGGGATAATCACCGCCCACACTCTCACTCACACTCACACCGGGATAATCACCGCCCACACTCTCACTCACACTCACACCGGGACAATCACCGCCCACACTCACACTCACACCAGGACAATCACCGCCCACACTCACACTCACACCGGGACAATCACCGCCCACTCTCTCACACACACCAGGACAATCACCGCCCACACTCTCACTCACACCAGGACAATCACCGCCCACACTCACACTCACACCGGGACAATCACCGCCCACACACACACTCACACCAGGACAATCACCGCCCACACACACACACACACACACACACACACCGGGACAATCACCGCCCACACTCACACACACACACACCGGGACAATCACCGCCCACACTCACACACACACACACACACACCGGGACAATCACTGCCCACACTCACACACACTCACACCGGGACAATGACCGCCCACACTCACACACACACCGGGACAATCACCGCCCACACTCACACACACACACACACACACACACACACCGGGACAATCACCGCCCACACTAACACACTCACACCGGGACAATCACCGCCCACACACACACACTCACACCGGGACAATCACCGCCCACACTCACACACACACACACACACACCGGGACAATCACCGCCCACACTCTCACTCACACCAGGACAATCACCGCCCACACTCTCACTCACACCAGGACAATCACCGCCCACACTCACACTCACACCAGGACAATCACCGCCCACACTCACACTCACACCGGGACAATCACCGCCCACACTCACACTCACACCGGGACAATCACCGCCCACACTCACACCGGGACAATCACCGCCCACACTCACACACACACCAGGACAATCACCGCCCACACTCTCACTCACACCGGGACAATCACCGCCCACACTCACACTCACACCGGGACAATCACCGCCCACACATACTCACAGCGGGACAATCACTGTCCACACTCACACTCACACCGGGACAATCACCGCCCACACTCTCACTCACACCGGGACAATCACCGCCCACACTCACACTCACACCGGGACAATCACCGCCCACACTCACACTCCCACACACATCGGGACAATCACCGCCCACACTCACACTCACACCGGGACAATCACCGCCCACACTCACACTGGGACAATCACCGCCCACACTCACACTCACACCGGGACAATCACCGCCCGCACTCACACTCACACCGGGACAATCACCGCCCACACTCACACTCACACCGGGACAATCACCGCCCGCACTCACACTCACACCGGGACAATCACCGCCTACTCTCTCACTCACACCAGGACAATCACCGCCCACACTCACACACACACCGGGACAATCACCGCCCACACTCACACTGGGACAATCACCGCCCACACTCACACTCACACCGGGACAATCACCGCCCACACTCACACTGGGACAATCACCGCCCACACTCACACTCACACCGGGACAATCACCGCCCACACTCACACTGGGACAATCACCGCCCACACTCACACTCACACCGGGACAATCACCGCCCGCACTCACACTCACACCGGGACAATCACCGCCCACACTCACACTCACACCGGGACAATCACCACCCGCACTCACACTCACACCGGGACAATCACCGCCTACTCTCTCACTCACACCGGGACAATCACCGCCCACACTCACACACACACCGGGACAATCACCGCCCACACTCTCACTCACACCAGGACAATCACCTCCCACACACACACACACACCGGGATAATCACCGCCCACACTCACACACTCACACACACACACACCGGGACAATCACCGCCCACACTCACACACACACACACACACACACACCGGGACAATCACCGCCCACACTCACACACACACACACACACACACCGGGACAATCACCGCCCACACTCACACACACACCGGGACAATCACCGCCCACACACACACTCACACCGGGATAATCACCGCCAACACTCACACACTCACACCGGGACAATGACCGCCCACACTCACACACACACCGGGACAATCATCGCCCACACACACACTCACACCGGGACAATGACCGCCCACACTCACACACACACCGGGACAATCACCGCCCACACTCACACTCACACCGGGACAATCACCACCCACACTCACACACACACCGGGACAATCACCGCCCACACACACACACACCGGGACAATCACCGCCCACACTCACACACACACTCACACCGGGACAATCACTGCCCACACTCTCACTCACACCGGGACAATCACCGCCCACACACACACTCACACCGGGACAATCACAGCCCACACTCACACACTCACACCGGGACAATCACCGCCCACACTCACACACACACACTCACACCAGGACAATCACCGCCCACACTAACACAAACACACACTCACACCGGGACAATCACCGCCCACACACAAACACACACACACACACCGGGACAATCACCGCCCACACTCACACACACACACCGGGACAATCACCGCCCACACTCACACACACACACTCACACCGGGACAATCACCGCCCACACACAAACACACACCGGGACAATCACCGCCCACACTCACACACACACACTCACACCGGGACAATCACCGCCCACACACAAACACACACCGGGACAATCACCGCCCACACTCACACACACACTCACACCGGGACAATCACCGCCCACACTCACACTCCCACAGGGACAATCACCGCCCACACTCACACTCACACCAGGACAATCACCGCCCACACTCACACACACACCAGGACAATCACCGCCCACACTCACACACACACCGGGACAATCACCGCCCACACTCTCACTCACACCAGGACAATCACCGCCCACACTCACACTCACACCGGGGCAATCCCCGCCCACACACACACTCACACCAGGACAATCACCGCCCACACTCACACTCACACCGGGACAATCACCGCCCACACTCACACTCACACCGGGACAATCACCGCCCACACTCACACACACACTCACACCGGGACAATCACCGCCCACACTCACACACACACTCACACCGGGACAATCACCGCCCACACTCACACTCACACTCACACCGGGACAATCACCGCCCACACATACTCACAGCGGGACAATCACTGTCCACACTCACACACACATCGGGACATTCACCGCCCACACTCACACTCACACCGGGACAATCACCGCCCACACTCACACTCACACCGGGATAATCACCGCCCACACTCACACTCACACCGGGACAATCACGGCCCACACTCACACTCACACCGGGACAATCACCGCCCACACTCAAAAACACACCAGGACAATCACTGCCCACACTCACACTCACACCGGGACAATCACCGCCCACACTCACACACACCGGGACAATCACGGCCCACACTCACACTCACACCGGGACAATCACCGCCCACACTCACAAACACACCAGGACAATCACTGCCCACACTCACACACACACCGGGACAATCACCGCCCACAGTCACAAACACACCGGGACAATCACCGCCCACACACACACACACACACACACACACACACCGGGACAATCACCGCCCACACTAACACAAACACACACTCACACCGGGACAATCACCGCCCACACACAAACACACACACACACACCGGGACAATCACCGCCCACACTCACACACACACACCGGGACAATCACCGCCCACACTCACACACACACACTCACACCGGGACAATCACCGCCCACACACAAAAACACACCGGGACAATCACCACCCACACTCACACACACACACTCACACCGGGACAATCACCGCCCACACACAAACACACACCGGGACAATCACCGCCCACACTCACACACACACTCACACTGGGACAATCACCGCCCACACTCACACACACACCGGGACAATCACCGCCCACACTCACACACACACCGGGACAATCACCGCCCACACGCACACACACACACACACCGGGACAATCACCGCCCACACTCACACACGCACCGGGACAATCACCGCCCACACTCACACACACACCGGGACAATCACCGCCCACACTAACACACTCACACCGGGACAATCACCGCCCACACTCACACACACACTCACACCGGGACAATCACTGCCCACACTCACACACACACTCACACCGGGACAATCACCGCCCACACACAAACACACACACACACACCGGGACAATCACCGCCCACACTCACACACACACACACACACCGGGACAATCACCGCCCACACTCACACACACACCGGGACAATCAACGCCCACACTCACACCGGGACATTCACCGCCCACACTCACACTCACACTCCCACAGGGACAATCACCGCTCACACACACACTCACACCGGGATAATCACCGCCCACACTCTCACTCACACTCACACCGGGACAATCACCGCCCACACTCACACTCAGAAAATCACCGCCCACACTCACACTCACACCAGGACAATCACCGCCCACACTCACACTCACACCGGGACAATCACCGCCCACACTCACACTCACACCGGGACAATCACCGCCCACTCTCTCACTCACACCTGGACAATCACCGCCCACACTCACACTCACACCGGGACAATCACCGCCCACACTCTCACTCACACCGGGACAATCACCGCCCACACTCACACTCACACCGGGACAATCACCGCCCACACTCACACACACACCGGGACAATCACCGCCCACACTCACACACACACCGGGACAATCACCGCCCACACTCTCACTCACACCGGGACAATCACCGCCCACACTCACACACACACCGGGACAATCACCGCCCACACTCACACTCAGAAAATCACCGCCCACACTCACACTCACACCAGGACAATCACCGCCCACACTCACACTCACACCGGGACAATCACCGCCCACACTCACACTCACACCGGGACAATCACCGCCCACTCTCTCACTCACACCTGGACAATCACCGCCCACACTCACACTCACACCGGGACAATCACCGCCCACACTCACACTCACACCGGGACAATCACCGCCCACACTCTCACTCACACCGGGACAATCACCGCCCACACTCACACTCACACCGGGACAATCACCGCCCACACATACACACAGCGGGACAATCACCGCCCACACACACTCACACCGGGACAATCACTGTCCACACTCACACTCACACCGGGACAATCACCGCCCACACTCTCACTCACACCGGGACAATCACCGCCCACACTCACACACACACTCACACCGGGACAATCACCGCCCACACTCACACTCCCACACACATCGGGACAATCACCGCCCACACTCACACTCACACCGGGACAATCACCGCCCACACTCACACTGGGACAATCACCGCCCACACTCACACACACACTCACACCGGGACAATCACCGCCCGCACTCACACTCACACCGGGACAATCACCGCCCACACTCACACTCACACCGGGACAATCACCGCCCGCACTCACACTCACACCGGGACAATCACCGCCCACTCTCTCACTCACACCAGGACAATCACCGCCCACACTCACACTCACACACACACCGGGACAATCACCGCCCACACTCACACACACACTCACACCGGGACAATCACCGCCCACACTCACACACACACTCACACGGGGACAATCACCGCCCACACTCACACACACACACACACACCGGGACAATCACCGCCCACACTCACACTCACACACACACACCGGGACAATCACCGCCCACTCTCTCACTCACACCCGGACAATCACCGCCCACACTCACACACACACCAGGACAATCACCGCCCACACTCACACACACACCGGGACAATCACCGCCCACACTCACACTCACACCGGGACAATCACCGCCCACACACACACTCACACCGGGACAATCACCGCCCACACTCACACACACACCAGGACAATCACCGCCCACACTCACACACACACCGGGACAATCACCGCCCACACTCACACTCACACCGGGACAATCACCGCCCACACACACACACACACCGGGACAATCACCGCCCACACACACACACACACACACACCGGGACAATCACCGGCCACACTCACACACACACACACACCGGGACAATCACCGCCCACACTCACACACACATCGGGAAAATCACCGCCCACACACACACTCACACCGGGATAATCACTGCCCACACTCACACACTCACACCGGGACAATGACCGCGCACACTCACACACACACCGGGACAATCACCGCCCACAAACACACTCACACCGGGATAATCACCGCCCACACTCACACACACACACCAGGACAATCACTGCCCACACTCACACACACCGGGACAATCACCGCCCACACTCACACACACATCGGGAAAATCACCGCCCACAGACACACTCACACCGGGATAATCACTGCCCACACTCACACACTCACACCGGGACAATGACCGCCCACACTCACACACACACCGGGACAATCACCGCCCACACTCACACACACACACCGGGATAATCACCGCCCACACTCACAAACACACCAGGACAATCACTGCCCACACTCACACACACACACACACCAGGACAATCACCGCCCACACTCACACACTCACACCGGGACAATCACCGCCCACACACAAACACACACACACTCACACCGGGACAATCACCGCCCACACTCACAAACACACCGGGACAATCACCGCCCACACACAAACACACACACACACACCGGGACAATCACCGCCCACACTCACACACACACACACCAGGACAATCACCGCCCACACTCACACACACACCGGGACAATCACCGCCCACACTCACACACACTCACACCGGGACAATGACCGCCCACACTCACACACACACCGGGACAATCACCGCCCACACTCTCACACACACACACACACACACCGGGACAATCACCGCCCACACTAAGACACTCACACCGGGACAATCACCGCCCACACTCACACACACACACTCACACCGGGACAATCACCGCCCACACACAAACACACACACACACACACCGGGACAATCACCGCCCACACTCACACACACACCGGGACAATCACCGCCCACACTCACACACACACACACACACACACACCGGGACAATCACCGCCCACACTCACACACACTCACACCGGGACAATGACCGCCCACACTCACACACACACCGGGACAATCACCGCCCACACTCTCTCACACACACACACACACACACCGGGACAATCACCGCCCACACTAAGACACTCACACCGGGACAATCACCGCCCACACTCACACACACACACTCACACCGGGACAATCACCGCCCACACACAAACACACACACACACACCGGGACAATCACCGCCCACACTCACACACACACACACACACCGGGACAATCACCGCCCACACACACACTCACACCGGGATAATCACCGCCCACACTCTCACTCACACTCACACCGGGACAATCACTGCCCACACTCACACTCACACTGGGAAAATCACCGCCCACACTCACACTCACACCAGGACAATCACCGCCCAGACTCACACACTCACACACACACACACCGGGACAATCACCGCCCACACTCACACTCACACCGGGACAATCACCGCCCACACTCAAACTCACACCGGGACAATCACCGCCCACACTCACACTCACACCGGGACAATCACCGCCCACACTCACACTCACACCGGGAAAATCACCGCCCACTCTCTCACTCACACCAGGACAATCACCGCCCACACTCACACACACACCAGGACAATCACCGCCCACACTCTCACTCACACCAGGACAATCACCGCCCACACTCACACTCACACTGGGGCAATCCCCGCCCACACACACACTCACACCAGGACAATCACCGCCCACACTCACACTCACACCGGGACAATCACCGCCCACACTCACACCGGGACAATCACCGCCCACACTCTCACTCACACCGGGACAATCACCGCCCACACTCTCACTCACACCGGGACAATCACCGCCCACACTCACACCGGGACAATCACCGCCCACACTCACACTCACAGCGGGACAATCACCGCCCACACACACTCACACCGGGACAATCACCGCCCACACATACTCACACCGGGACAATCACTGTCCACACTCTCACTCACACCGGGACAATCACCGCCCACACTCACACACACACTCACACCGGGACAATCACCCCCACACTCACACTCACACCGGGACAATCACCGCCCACACATACTCACAGCGGGACAATCACCGCACACACACACTCACACCGGGACAATCACTGTCCACACTCACACACACATCGGGACAATCACCGCCCACACTCACACTCACACCGGGACAATCACGGCCCACACTCACAAACACACCAGGACAATCACTGCCCACACTCACACTCACACCGGGACAATCACGGCCCACACTCACAAACACACCAGGACAATCACTGCCCACACTCACACTCACACAGGGACAATCACCGCCCACAGTCACAAACACACCGGGACAATCACCGCCCACACACACACACACACACCGGGACAATCACCGCCCACACTCTCACACACACACACACACCAGGACAATCACCGCCCACACTCACACACTCACACCGGGACAATCACCGCCCACACACAAACACACACACACACACCGGGACAATCACCGCCCACACACACACACTCACACCGGGACAATCACCGCCCACACTCACACACACCGGGACAATCACCGCCCACACTCACACACACACACCGGGACAATCACCGCCCACACACTCACACACACACTCACACCGGGACAATCACCGCCCACACACACACAAACCGGGACAATCACCGCCCACACACACACTCACACCGGGACAATCACCGCCCACACTCACACACACACACACCGGGACAATCACCGCCCACACTCACACTCACACTCACACACACACAAACCGGGACAATCACCGCCCACACACACACACACACACACACACCGGGACAATCACCGCCCACACTCACACACACACACACCGGGACAATCACCGCCCACACTCACACACACTCACACCGGGACAATCACCGCCCACACACACTCACACCGGGACAATCACCGCCCACACACACACAAACCGGGACAATCACCGCCCACACTCACACTCACACCAAGACAATCACCGCGCACACACACACACACTCACACCGGGACAATCACCCCCCACACTCACACTCACACCGGGACAATCACCGCCCACACTCACACTCACACCGGGACAATCACCTCACACACACTCACACCGGGACAATCACCTCCCACACTCACACTCACACCGGGACAATCACCGCCCACACTCACACTCACACCGGGACAATCACCGCCCACACACACACACACTCACACCGGGATAATCACCGCCCACACTCACACACACACACTCACACCGGGACAATCACCGCCCACACTCACACACACACTCACACCGGGACAATCACCTCCCACACTCACACACACTCACACCGGGACAATCACCTCC
Source organism: Chiloscyllium plagiosum (assembly GCF_037043375.1). Taxonomy (NCBI): domain Eukaryota; kingdom Metazoa; phylum Chordata; class Chondrichthyes; order Orectolobiformes; family Hemiscylliidae; genus Chiloscyllium; species Chiloscyllium plagiosum. The sequence continues at coordinate 180,849,115 of NW_028270139.1, forward strand.
CACACTCTCACACACACACACCGGGACAATCACCTCCCACACTCACACACACTCACACCGGGATAATCACCTCCCACACTCACACACACACACACACCGGGACAATCACCTCCCACACTCACACACACTCACACCGGGACAATCACCTCCCACACTCTCACACACACACACCGGGACAATCACCTCCCACACTCACACACACTCACACCGGGATAATCACCTCCCAAACTCACACACACTCACACCGGGATAATCACCGCCCACACTCACACTCACAGCGGGACAATCACCGCCCACACACACTCACACCGGGACAATCACTGTCCACACTCACACTCACACCGGGACAATCACCGCCCACACTCTCACTCACACCGGGACAATCACCGCCCACACTCACACACACACTCACACCGGGACAATCACCGCCCACACTCACACTCCCACACACATCGGGACAATCACCGCCCACACTCACACTCACACTCACACCGGGACAATCACCGCCCACACTCACACTGGGACAATCACCGCCCACACTCACACTCACACCGGGATAATCACCGCCCACACTCTCACTCACACCGGGACAATCACCGCCCACACTCACACACACACTCACACCGGGACAATCACCGCCCACACTCACACTGGGACAATCACCGCCCACACTCACACTCACACCGGGACAATCACCGCCCACACTCACACTCACACTGGGACAATCACCGCCCACACTCACACACACACTCACACCGGGACAATCACCGCCCACACTCACAAACACACCAGGACAATCACTGCCCACACTCACACTCACACCGGGACAATCACCGCCCACACTCACACACACACACACACACACCAGGACAATCACCGCCCACACTCACACAAACACACACTCACACCGGGACAATCACCGCCCACACACAAACACACACACACACACCGGGACAATCACCGCCCACACTCACACACACACACACACACACCGGGCCAATCACCGCCCACACTCACACACACACACACACCGGGACAATCACCGCCCACACTCACACACACACACTCACACCGGGACAATCACCGCCCACACTCACACACCCACACACACACACACACCGGGACAATCACCGCCCACACTCTCACTCACACCGGGACAATCACCGCCCACACTCACACTCACACCGGGACAATCACCACCCACACTCACACTCCCACAGGGACAATCACCGCCCACACACACACTCACACCGGGACAATCACCACCCACACTCACACTCCCACAGGGACAATCACCGCCCACACACACACCGGGATAATCACCGACCACACTCTCACTCACACCGGGACAATCACCGCCCACACTCACACTCACACTGGGAAAATCACCGCCCACACTCACACTCACACCGGGACAATCACCGCCCACACTCACACACACACTCACACCGGGACAATCACCGCCCACACTCACACTCACACCGGGACAATCACCGCCCACACTCACACTCACACCGGGACAATCACCGCCCACACTCACACACACACCAGGACAATCACCGCCCACACTCACACACACACCGGGACAATCACCGCCCACACTCTCACTCACACCGGAACAATCACCGCCCACACATACTCACACCGGGACAATCACTGTCCACACTCTCACTCACACCGGGACAATCACCGCCCACACTCACACACACACTCACACCGGGACAATCACCCCCACACTCACACTCACACCGGGACAATCACCGCCCACACATACTCACAGCGGGACAATCACCGCACACACACACTCACACCGGGACAATCACTGTCCACACTCACACACACATCGGGACAATCACCGCCCACACTCACACTCACACCGGGACAATCACCGCCCACACTCACAAACACACCAGGACAATCACTGCCCACACTCACACTCACACCGGGACAATCACGGCCCACACTCACACTCACACAGGGACAATCACCGCCCACAGTCACAAACACACCGGGACAATCACCGCCCACACACACACACACACACCGGGACAATCACCGCCCACACTCTCACACACACACACACACCAGGACAATCACCGCCCACACTCACACACTCACACCGGGACAATCACCGCCCACACACAAACACACACACACACACCGGGACAATCACCGCCCACACACACACACTCACACCGGGACAATCACCGCCCACACTCACACACACCGGGACAATCACCGCCCACACTCACACACACACACCGGGACAATCACCGCCCACACACTCACACACACACTCACACCGGGACAATCACCGCCCACACACACACAAACCGGGACAATCACCGCCCACACACACACTCACACCGGGACAATCACCGCCCACACTCACACACACACACACCGGGACAATCACCGCCCACACTCACACTCACACTCACACACACACAAACCGGGACAATCACCGCCCACACACACACACACACACACACACCGGGACAATCACCGCCCACACTCACACACACACACACCGGGACAATCACCGCCCACACTCACACACACTCACACCGGGACAATCACCGCCCACACACACTCACACCGGGACAATCACCGCCCACACACACACAAACCGGGACAATCACCGCCCACACTCACACTCACACCAAGACAATCACCGCGCACACACACACACACTCACACCGGGACAATCACCCCCCACACTCACACTCACACCGGGACAATCACCGCCCACACTCACACTCACACCGGGACAATCACCTCACACACACTCACACCGGGACAATCACCTCCCACACTCACACTCACACCGGGACAATCACCGCCCACACTCACACTCACACCGGGACAATCACCGCCCACACACACACACACTCACACCGGGATAATCACCGCCCACACTCACACACACACACTCACACCGGGACAATCACCGCCCACACTCACACACACACTCACACCGGGACAATCACCTCCCACACTCACACACACTCACACCGGGACAATCACCTCCCACACTCTCACACACACACACCGGGACAATCACCTCCCACACTCACACACACTCACACCGGGATAATCACCTCCCACACTCACACACACACACACACCGGGACAATCACCTCCCACACTCACACACACTCACACCGGGACAATCACCTCCCACACTCTCACACACACACACCGGGACAATCACCTCCCACACTCACACACACTCACACCGGGATAATCACCTCCCAAACTCACACACACTCACACCGGGATAATCACCGCCCACACTCACACTCACAGCGGGACAATCACCGCCCACACACACTCACACCGGGACAATCACTGTCCACACTCACACTCACACCGGGACAATCACCGCCCACACTCTCACTCACACCGGGACAATCACCGCCCACACTCACACACACACTCACACCGGGACAATCACCGCCCACACTCACACTCCCACACACATCGGGACAATCACCGCCCACACTCACACTCACACTCACACCGGGACAATCACCGCCCACACTCACACTGGGACAATCACCGCCCACACTCACACTCACACCGGGATAATCACCGCCCACACTCTCACTCACACCGGGACAATCACCGCCCACACTCACACACACACTCACACCGGGACAATCACCGCCCACACTCACACTGGGACAATCACCGCCCACACTCACACTCACACCGGGACAATCACCGCCCACACTCACACTCACACTGGGACAATCACCGCCCACACTCACACACACACTCACACCGGGACAATCACCGCCCACACTCACAAACACACCAGGACAATCACTGCCCACACTCACACTCACACCGGGACAATCACCGCCCACACTCACACACACACACACACACACCAGGACAATCACCGCCCACACTCACACAAACACACACTCACACCGGGACAATCACCGCCCACACACAAACACACACACACACACCGGGACAATCACCGCCCACACTCACACACACACACACACACACCGGGCCAATCACCGCCCACACTCACACACACACACACACCGGGACAATCACCGCCCACACTCACACACACACACTCACACCGGGACAATCACCGCCCACACTCACACACCCACACACACACACACACCGGGACAATCACCGCCCACACTCTCACTCACACCGGGACAATCACCGCCCACACTCACACTCACACCGGGACAATCACCACCCACACTCACACTCCCACAGGGACAATCACCGCCCACACACACACTCACACCGGGACAATCACCACCCACACTCACACTCCCACAGGGACAATCACCGCCCACACACACACCGGGATAATCACCGACCACACTCTCACTCACACCGGGACAATCACCGCCCACACTCACACTCACACTGGGAAAATCACCGCCCACACTCACACTCACACCGGGACAATCACCGCCCACACTCACACACACACTCACACCGGGACAATCACCGCCCACACTCACACTCACACCGGGACAATCACCGCCCACACTCACACTCACACCGGGACAATCACCGCCCACACTCACACACACACCAGGACAATCACCGCCCACACTCACACACACACCGGGACAATCACCGCCCACACTCTCACTCACACCGGAACAATCACCGCCCGCACTCACACACACACACACCAGGACAATCTCTGCCCACACTCACACCGGGACAATCACCGCCCACACTCTCACACACCGGGACAATCACCGCCCACACTCACACACACCGGGACAATCACCGCCCACACTCACACACACCGGGACAATCACCGCCCACACTCACACTCACACCAGGACAATCACTGCCCACACTCACACTCACACCGGGACAATCACTGCCCACACTCACACACACACCAGGACAATCACTGCCCACACTCACACACACACCGGGACAATCACCGCCCACACTCACACACACACCAGGACAATCACCGCCCACACTCACACTCACACCGGGACAATCACCGCCCACACTCACACACACACCGGGACAATCACCGCCCACACTCACACTCACACCGGGACAATCACCGCCCACACTCACACTCACACCGGGACAATCACCTCCCACACACACACACACTCACACCGGGATAATCACCGCCCACACTCACACACACACACTCACACCGGGACAATCACCTCCCACATTCTCACACACACTCACACCGGGACAATCACCTCCCACACTCTCACACACACACACCGGGACAATCACCTCCCACACTCACACACACTCACACCGGGATAATCACCGCCCACACTCACACTCACAGCGGGACAATCACCGCCCACACACACTCACACCGGGACAATCACTGTCCACACTCACACTCACACCGGGACAATCACCGCCCACACTCTCACTCACACCGGGACAATCACCGCCCACACTCACACACACACTCACATCGGGACAATCACCGCCCACACACACTCACACCGGGACAATCACCGCCCACACTCTCACTCACACCGGGACAATCACCGCCCACACTCACATCGGGACAATCACCGCCCACACTCACACACACACACACACACCGGGACAATCACCGTCCACACTCACACACACACACTCACATCGGGACAATCACCGCCCACACTCACACTCACACCGGGACAATCACCGCCCACACTCTCACTCACACCAGGACAATCACCGCCCACACACACACACCAGGACAATCACCGCCCACACTCACACTCACACCGGGACAATCACTGCCCACACTCACACTCACACCGGGACAATCACCGCCCACACTCTCACTCACACCAGGACAATCACCGCCCACACACACACACCAGGACAATCACCGCCCACACTCACACTCACACCGGGACAATCACTGCCCACACTCACACTCACACCGGGACAATCACCGCCCACACTCACACACACACACTCACACACCAGGACAATCACCGCCCACACTCACACAAACACACACTCACACCGGGACAATCACCGCCCACACACAAACACACACACACACACCGGGACAATCACCGCCCACACACACACACACACCGGGACAATCACCGCCCACACACACACCAGGACAATCACCGCCCACACTCACAAACACAGCGGGACAATCACCGCCCACACTCACACTCACACCAGGACAATCACCGCCCACACTCACACTCACACCGGGAAAATCACCGCCCACACTCACACCGGGACAATCACCGCCCACACTCACAAACACACCAGGACAATCACCGCCCACACTCACACTCACACCGGGAAAATCACCGCCCACACTCACAAACACACCAGGACAATCACCGCCCACACTCACACTCACACCGGGAAAATCACCGCCCACACTCACACCGGGACAATCACCGCCCACACTCACACACACACTCACACCGGGACAATCACCTCCCACACTCACACACACACTCACACCGGGACAATCACCGCCCACACTCACACACACACACTCACACCGGGACAATCACCGCCCAGACTCACACACACACTCACACCGGGACAATCACCGCCCACACTCACACTGGGACAATCACCGCCCACACTCACACTCACACCGGGACAATCACCGCCCACACTCACACCGGGACAATCACCGCCCACACTCACACTCACAGCGGGATAATCACCGCCCACACACACTCACACCGGGACAATCACCGCCCACACTCACACACACACACACTCACACCGGGACAATCACCGCACACACTCACACACACACTCACACCGGGACAATCACCGCCCACACTCACACTCACACCGGGACAATCACCGCCCACACTCACACTCACACCGGGACAATCACCGCCCACACTCACAAACACACCAGGACAATCACCGCCCACACTCACACTCACACCGGGAAAATCACCGCCCACACTCACACCGGGACAATCACCGCCCACACTCACACACACACTCACACCGGGACAATCACCTCCCACACACACACTCACACCGGGACAATCACCGCCCACACTCACACACACACACTCACACCGGGACAATCACCGCCCAGACTCACACACACACTCACACCGGGACAATCACCGCCCACACTCACACTGGGACAATCACCGCCCACACTCACACTCACACCGGGACAATCACCGCCCACACTCACACCGGGACAATCACCGCCCACACTCACACTCACAGCGGGACAATCACCGCCCACACACACTCACACCGGGACAATCACCGCCCAGACTCACACACACACTCACACCGGGACAATCACCGCCCACACTCACACTCACACCGGGACAATCACCGCCCACACTCTCACTCACACCAGGACAATCACCGCCCACACTCACACTCACACTGGGGCAATCCCCGCCCACACACACACTCACACCAGGACAATCACCGCCCACACTCACACTCACACCGGGACAATCACCGCCCACACTCACACCGGGACAATCACCGCCCACACTCTCACTCACACCGGGACAATCACCGCCCACACTCTCACTCACACCGGGACAATCACCGCCCACACTCACACCGGGACAATCACCGCCCACACTCACACTCACAGCGGGACAATCACCGCCCACACACACTCACACCGGGACAATCACCGCCCACACATACTCACACCGGGACAATCACTGTCCACACTCTCACTCACACCGGGACAATCACCGCCCACACTCACACACACACTCACACCGGGACAATCACCCCCACACTCACACTCACACCGGGACAATCACCGCCCACACATACTCACAGCGGGACAATCACCGCACACACACACTCACACCGGGACAATCACTGTCCACACTCACACACACATCGGGACAATCACCGCCCACACTCACACTCACACCGGGACAATCACCGCCCACACTCACACTGGGACAATCACCGCCCACACTCACACTCACACCGGGATAATCACCGCCCACACTCACACACACACCGGGACAATCACCGCCCACACTCACAAACACACCAGGACAATCACTGCCCACACTCACACTCACACCGGGACAATCACGGCCCACACTCACAAACACACCAGGACAATCACTGCCCACACTCACACTCACACAGGGACAATCACCGCCCACAGTCACAAACACACCGGGACAATCACCGCCCACACACACACACACACACCGGGACAATCACCGCCCACACTCTCACACACACACACACACCAGGACAATCACCGCCCACACTCACACACTCACACCGGGACAATCACCGCCCACACACAAACACACACACACACACCGGGACAATCACCGCCCACACACACACACACACCGGGACAATCACCGCCCACACTCACACACACCGGGACAATCACCGCCCACACTCACACACACACACCGGGACAATCACCGCCCACACACTCACACACACACTCACACCGGGACAATCACCGCCCACACACACACAAACCGGGACAATCACCGCCCACACACACACTCACACCGGGACAATCACCGCCCACACTCACACACACACACACCGGGACAATCACCGCCCACACTCACACTCACACTCACACACACACAAACCGGGACAATCACCGCCCACACACACACACACACACCGGGACAATCACCGCCCACACTCACACACACACACACCGGGACAATCACCGCCCACACTAACACACTCACACCGGGACAATCACCGCCCACACACACTCACACCGGGACAATCACCGCCCACACACACACAAACCGGGACAATCACCGCCCACACTCACACTCACACCAAGACAATCACCGCGCACACACACACACACTCACACCGGGACAATCACCCCCCACACTCACACTCACACCGGGACAATCACCGCCCACACTCACACTCACACCGGGACAATCACCTCACACACACTCACACCGGGACAATCACCTCCCACACTCACACTCACACCGGGACAATCACCGCCCACACTCACACTCACACCGGGACAATCACCGCCCACACACACACACACTCACACCGGGATAATCACCGCCCACACTCACACACACACACTCACACCGGGACAATCACCGCCCACACTCACACACACACTCACACCGGGACAATCACCTCCCACACTCACACACACTCACACCGGGACAATCACCTCCCACACTCTCACACACACTCACACCGGGACAATCACCTCCCACACTCACACACACTCACACCGGGACAATCACCTCCCACACTCACACTCACACACACCGGGACAATCACCTCCCACACTCACACACACTCACACCGGGATAATCACCTCCCAAACTCACACACACTCACACCGGGATAATCACCGCCCACACTCACACTCACAGCGGGACAATCACCGCCCACACACACTCACACCGGGACAATCACTGTCCACACTCACACTCACACCGGGACAATCACCGCCCACACTCTCACTCACACCGGGACAATCACCGCCCACACTCACACACACACTCACACCGGGACAATCACCGCCCACACTCACACTCCCACACACATCGGGACAATCACCGCCCACACTCACACTCACACTCACACCGGGACAATCACCGCCCACACTCACACTGGGACAATCACCGCCCACACTCACACTCACACCGGGATAATCACCGCCCACACTCTCACTCACACCGGGACAATCACCGCCCACACTCACACACACACTCACACCGGGACAATCACCGCCCACACTCACACTGGGACAATCACCGCCCACACTCACACTCACACCGGGACAATCACCGCCCACACTCACACTCACACTGGGACAATCACCGCCCACACTCACACACACACTCACACCGGGACAATCACCGCCCACACTCACAAACACACCAGGACAATCACTGCCCACACTCACACTCACACCGGGACAATCACCGCCCACACTCACACACACACACACACACACCAGGACAATCACCGCCCACACTCACACAAACACACAGTCACACCGGGACAATCACCGCCCACACACAAACACACACACACACACCGGGACAATCACCGCCCACACTCACACACACACACACACACACCGGGCCAATCACCGCCCACACTCACACACACACACACACCGGGACAATCACCGCCCACACTCACACACACACACTCACACCGGGACAATCACCGCCCACACTCACACACCCACACACACACACACACCGGGACAATCACCGCCCACACTCTCACTCACACCGGGACAATCACCGCCCACACTCACACTCACACCGGGACAATCACCACCCACACTCACACTCCCACAGGGACAATCACCGCCCACACACACACTCACACCGGGACAATCACCACCCACACTCACACTCCCACAGGGACAATCACCGCCCACACACACACCGGGATAATCACCGACCACACTCTCACTCACACCGGGACAATCACCGCCCACACTCACACTCACACTGGGAAAATCACCGCCCACACTCACACTCACACCGGGACAATCACCGCCCACACTCACACACACACTCACACCGGGACAATCACCGCCCACACTCACACTCACACCGGGACAATCACCGCCCACACTCACACTCACACCGGGACAATCACCGCCCACACTCACACACACACCAGGACAATCACCGCCCACACTCACACACACACCGGGACAATCACCGCACACACTCTCACTCACACCGGAACAATCACCGCCCGCACTCACACACACTCACACCGGGACAATCACCGCCCACACTCACAAACACACCAGGACAATCTCTGCCCACACTCACACCGGGACAATCACCGCCCACACTCACAAACACACCGGGACAATCACCGCCCACACTCTCACACACCGGGACAATCACCGCCCACACTCACACACACCGGGACAATCACCGCCCACACTCACACACACCGGGACAATCACCGCCCACACTCACACTCACACCAGGACAATCACTGCCCACACTCACACTCACACCGGGACAATCACTGCCCACACTCACACACACACCAGGACAATCACTGCCCACACTCACACACACACCGGGACAATCACCGCCCACACTCACACACACACCAGGACAATCACCGCCCACACTCACACTCACACCGGGACAATCACTGCCCACACTCACACACACACCGGGACAATCACCGCCCACACTCACACTCACACCGGGACAATCACCGCCCACACTCACACTCACACCGGGACAATCACCTCCCACACACACACACACTCACACCGGGATAATCACCGCCCACACTCACACACACACACTCACACCGGGACAATCACCTCCCACATTCTCACACACACTCACACCGGGACAATCACCGCCCACACTCTCACACACACACACCGGGACAATCACCTCCCACACTCACACACACTCACACCGGGATAATCACCGCCCACACTCACACTCACAGCGGGACAATCACCGCCCACACACACACACACTCACACCGGGATAATCACCGCCCACACTCACACACACACACTCACACCGGGACAATCACCTCCCACATTCTCACACACACTCACACCGGGACAATCACCTCCCACACTCTCACACACACACACCGGGACAATCACCTCCCACACTCACACACACTCACACCGGGATAATCACCGCCCACACTCACACTCACAGCGGGACAATCACCGCCCACACACACTCACACCGGGACAATCACTGTCCACACTCACACTCACACCGGGACAATCACCGCCCACACTCTCACTCACACCGGGACAATCACCGCCCACACTCACACACACACTCACATCGGGACAATCACCGCCCACACACACTCACACCGGGACAATCACCGCCCACACTCTCACTCACACCGGGACAATCACCGCCCACACTCACATCGGGACAATCACCGCCCACACTCACACACACACACACACACCGGGACAATCACCGCCCACACTCACACACACACACTCACATCGGGACAATCACCGCCCACACTCACACTCACACCGGGACAATCACCGCCCACACTCTCACTCACACCAGGACAATCACCGCCCACACACACACCAGGACAATCACCGCCCACACTCACACTCACACCGGGACAATCACTGCCCACATCTCACTCACACCGGGACAATCACCGCCCACACTCACACACACACACTCACACACCAGGACAATCACCGCCCACACTCACACAAACACACACTCACACCGGGACAATCACCGCCCACACACAAACACACACACACACACCGGGACAATCACCGCCCACACACACACACACACACCGGGACAATCACCGCCCACACACACACACACACCAGGACAATCACCGCCCACACTCACAAACACAGCGGGACAATCACCGCCCACACTCACACTCACACCAGGACAATCACCGCCCACACTCACACTCACACCGGGAAAATCACCGCCCACACTCACACCGGGACAATCACCGCCCACACTCACAAACACACCAGGACAATCACCGCCCACACTCACACTCACACCGGGAAAATCACCGCCCACACTCACAAACACACCAGGACAATCACCGCCCACACTCACACTCACACCGGGAAAATCACCGCCCACACTCACACCGGGACAATCACCGCCCACACTCACACACACACTCACACCGGGACAATCACCTCCCACACTCACACACACACTCACACCGGGACAATCACCGCCCACACTCACACACACACACTCACACCGGGACAATCACCGCCCAGACTCACACACACACTCACACCGGGACAATCACCGCCCACACTCACACTGGGACAATCACCGCCCACACTCACACTCACACCGGGACAATCACCGCCCACACTCACACCGGGACAATCACCGCCCACACTCACACTCACAGCGGGACAATCACCGCCCACACACACTCACACCGGGACAATCACCGCCCACACTCACACACACACACACTCACACCGGGACAATCACCGCACACACTCACACACACACTCACACCGGGACAATCACCGCCCACACTCACACTCACACCGGGACAATCACCGCCCACACTCACACTCACACCGGGACAATCACCGCCCACACTCACAAACACACCAGGACAATCACCGCCCACACTCACACTCACACCGGGAAAATCACCGCCCACACTCACACCGGGACAATCACCGCCCACACTCACACACACACTCACACCGGGACAATCACCTCCCACACACACACTCACACCGGGACAATCACCGCCCACACTCACACACACACACTCACACCGGGACAATCACCGCCCAGACTCACACACACACTCACACCGGGACAATCACCGCCCACACTCACACTCACACCGGGACAATCACCGCCCACACTCACACCGGGACAATCACCGCCCACACTCACACTCACAGCGGGACAATCACCGCCCACACACACTCACACCGGGACAATCACCGCCCAGACTCACACACACACTCACACCAGGACAATCACCGCCCACACTCACACTGGGACAATCACCGCCCACACTCACACTCACACCGGGACAATCACCGCCCACACTCACACTCACACCGGGACAATCACCGCCCACACTCACACACACACCGGGACAATCACCGCCCACACTCTCACACACACTCACACCGGGACAATCACCGCCCACACTCACACAAACACACACTCACACCGGGACAATCACCGCCCACACACAAACACACACACACACACCGGGACAATCACCGCCCACACTCACACACACACACACACACCGGGACAATCACCGCCCACACACAAACACACACACACACACCAGGACAATCACCGCCCACACTCACACAAACACACACTCACACCGGGACAATCACCGCCCACACACAAACACACACACACACACCGGGACAATCACCGCCCACACTCACACACACACACACACACCGGGACAATCACCGCCCACACTCTCACTCACACTCACACCGGGACAATCACCGCCCACACTCACACTCACACCGGGACAATCACCGCCCACACTCACACTCCCACAGGGACAATCACCGCCCACACACACACTCACACCGGGACAATCACCGCCCACACTCTCACTCACACTCACACCGGGACAATCACCGCCCACACTCACACTGGGAAAATCACCGCCCACACTCACACTCACACCGGGACAATCACCGCCCACACTCTCACTCACACCGGGAAAATCACCGCCGACACTCACACACCCACACACACACACACACCGGGACAATCACCGCCCACACTCTCACTCACACTCACACCGGGACAATCACCGCCCACACTCACACTCACACCGGGACAATCACCGCCCACACTCACACTCCCACAGGGACAATCACCGCCCACACACACACTCACACCGGGACAATCACCGCCCACACTCTCACTCACACTCACACCGGGACAATCACCGCCCACACTCACACTGGGAAAATCACCGCCCACACTCACACTCACACCGGGACAATCACCGCCCACACTCTCACTCACACCGGGACAATCACCGCCCACACTCACACTCACACCGGGACAATCACCGCCGACACTCACACTCACACCGGGACAATCACCGCCCACACTCTCACTCACACCGGGACAATCACCGCCCACACTCACACTCACACCGGGACAATCACCGCCCACACTCACACTCACACCGGGACAATCACCGCCCACACTCACACACACACCGGGACAATCACCGCCCACACTCTCACTCACACCGGGACAATCAACGCCCGCACTCACACACACTCACACCGGGACAATCACCGCCCACACTCACAAACACACCCGGACAATCACTGCCCACACTCACACTCACACCGGGACAATCACCGCCCACACTCACACTCACACCGGGACAATCACCGCCCACACTCTCACTCACACCGGGACAATCACCGCCCACACTCACACACACACCGGGACAATCACCGCCCACACTCTCACACACCGGGACAATCACCGCCCACACTCACACACACCGGGACAATCACCGCCCACACTCACACTCACACCAGGACAATCACTGCCCACACACACACTCACACACACACACACACCGGGACAATCACCGCCCACACTCATACCGGGACAATCACCGCCCACACTCACACTCACACCAGGACAATCACTGCCCACACACACACTAACACACTCACACCGGGACAATCACCGCCCACACTCACAAACACACCAGGACAATCACTGCCCACACTCACAAACACACTCACACCGGGACAATCACTGCCCACACACACACTAACACACTCATACCGGGACAATCACCGCCCACACTCACACTCACACCGGGACAATCACTGCCCACACTCTCACACACACACCGGGACAATCACCGACCACACACACACACACCAGGACAATCACCGCCCACACTCACACTCACACCGGGACAATCACCGGCCACACACACACACACACCGGGACAATCACCACCCACACGCACACTCACACCGGGACAATCACCGCCCACACTCACACACACACCGGGACAATCACTGCCCACACTCACACACACTCACACCGGGACAATGACCGCCCACACACACACACACCGGGACAATCACGGCCCACACTCACACACCGGGACAATCACCGCCCACACTCACACTCACACCAGGACAATCACCGCCCACACTAACACACTCACACCGGGACAATCACCGCCCACACACACACACACACCGGGACAATCACTGCCCACACTCACACACACTCACACCGGGACAATGACCGCCCACACACACACACACACCGGGACAATCACGGCCCACACTCACACACCGGGACAATCACCGCCCACACTCACACTCACACCAGGACAATCACCGCCCACACACACACACACACCGGGACAATCACCGCCCACACTTACACTCACACCAGGACATTCACCGCCCACACACACTCACACCGGGACAATCACCGCCCACACTCACATCGGGACAATCACCGCCCACACTCACACACTCACACACACACCGGGACAATCACTGCCCACACTCACACTCACACCGGGACAATCACCGCCCACACTCTCACTCACACCGGGACAATCACCGCCCACACACACACACACATACACACACACCGGGACAATCACCGCCCACACACACACACACACACTCACACGGGGCCAATCACCGCCCACACTCACACACACACACTCACACCGGGACAATCACCGCCCACACACTCACACAGACACACACACCGGGACAATCACCGCCCACACTCACACACACACCGGGACAATCACCGCCCACACTCTCACACTCTCACTCACACCGGGACAATCACCGCCCACACTCTCACACTCTCACTCACACCGGGACAATCACCGCCCACACTCACACACACACACTCACACCGGGACAATCACCGCCCACACACACACCGGGACAATCACCGCCCACACTCACACCGGGACAATCACCGCCCACACACACACTCACACCGGGACAATCACCGCCCACACACACACCGGGACAATCACCGCCCACACTCACTCCCACACACACCGGGACAATCACCGCCCACACTCACTCCCACACACAACGGGACAATCACCGCCCACACTCACACTCACACCGGGACAATCACCGCCCACACACACACCGGGACAATCACGGCCCACACTCACACACCGGGACAATCACCGCCCACACTCACACTCACACCAGGACATTCACCGCCCACACTCACACACACACCGGGACAATCACCGCCCACACTCACACTCACACCGGGACAATCACCGCCCACACTCACATCGGGACAATCACCGCCCACACTCACACACTCACACACACACCGGGACAATCACTGCCCACACTCACACTCACACCGGGACAATCACCGCCCACACTCTCACTCACACCGGGACAATCACCGCCCACACACACACACACATACACACACACCGGGACAATCAACGCCCACACACACTCACACACACACTCACACCGGGACAATCACCGCCCACACTCACACACACACCGGGTCAATCACTGCCCACACTCACACTCACACCGGGACAATCACCGCCCACACACACACACACCGGGACAATCACCGCCCACACACACACACACACACTCACACCGGGACAATCACTGCCCACACTCACACACACACTCACACAGGGACAATCACCGCCCACACTCACACACACACACTTACACCGGGACAATCACCGCCCACACACACACACACACACACACCGGGACAATCACCGCCCACACACACACACACACCAGGACAATCACCGCCCACACTCACACACTCACACCGGGACAATCAACGCCCACACTCACACACACACAGTGACAATCACCGCCCACACTCTCACTCACACCAGGACAATCACCGCCCACACTCACATTCACACCGGGACAATCACCGCCCACACACACACTCACACCGGGACAATCACCGCCCACACACACACACACACTCACACGGGGACAATCACCGCCCACACTCACACACACACACACACCGGGACAATCACCGCCCACACTCACACACACACACACACCGGGACAATCACCGCCCACACTCTCACACACACCGGGACAATCACGGCCCACACTCACACACTCTCACTCACACCGGGACAATCACCACCCACACTCACACACTCACACACACACCAGGACAATCACTGCCCACACTCTGACTCACACCAGGACAATCACCGCCCACACTCACACACACACTCACACCGGGACAATCACCGCCCACACTCACACACTCACACCGGGACAATCACCGCCCACACACACACACTCACACCGGGACAATCACTGCCCACACTCACACTGGACAATCACCGCCCACACTCACACTCACACCGGGATAATCACCGCCCACACTCTCACTCACACCGGGACAATCACCGCCCACACTCTCACTCACACACACACTCACACCGGGATAATCACTGCCCACACTCACACTGGGACAATCACCGCCCACACTCACACACACACCGGGATAATCACCTCCCACACTCACACACACACTCACACCGGGATAATCACCGCCCACACTCACACACACACTCACACCGGGACAATCACCGCCCACACACACACACACACACACACCGGGACAATCACCGCCCACACTCACACACACACAGGGACAATCACCGCCCACACACACACTCACACCGGGACAATCACAGCCCACACTCACACACACACACACCGGGACAATCACCGCCCACACTCACACACACACTCACACCGGGATAATCACCGCCCACACTCACACACACACTCACACCGGGACAATCACCGCCCACACACACACACACACTCACACCGGGACAATCACCGCCCACACACACACTCACACCGGGACAATCACAGCCCACACTCACACACACACACACCGGGACAATCACCGCCCACACTCACACTCACACAGGGACAATCACCGCCCACACTCACACTCACACCGGGACAATCATCGCCCACACTCACAAACACACCAGGACAATCACTGCCCACACTCACACTCACACCGGGACAATCACCGCCCACACACACACACACACCGGGACAATCACCGCCCACACACACTCACACACTCACACCGGGATAATCACCGCCCACACTCACACACACACTCACACCGGGACAATCACCGCCCACACACACACACACACTCACACCGGGACAATCACCGCCCACACACACACTCACACCGGGACAATCACAGCCCACACTCACACACACACACACCGGGACAATCACCGCCCACACTCACACTCACACAGGGACAATCACCGCCCACACTCACACTCACACCGGGACAATCATCGCCCACACTCACAAACACACCAGGACAATCACTGCCCACACTCACACTCACACCGGGACAATCACCGCCCACACACACACACACACCGGGACAATCACCGCCCACACACACTCACACACACACACCGGGACAATCACCGCCCACACTCTCACACACACTCACACCGGGACAATCACCGCCCACACTCTCACACACACTCACACCGGGACAATCACCGCCCACACTCACACACACACTCACACCGGGACAATCACCGCCCACACTCACACACACACACCGGGACAATCACCGCCCACACTCACACCGGGACAATCACTGCCCACACTCACACCGGGACAATCACTGCCCACACTCACACCGGGACAATCACCGCCCACAGTCACACTCACACCGGGATAATCACCGCCCACACTCTCACTCACACCGGGACAATCACCGCCCACACTCTCACTCACACACACACTCACACCGGGACAATCACTGCCCACACTCACACTGGGACAATCACCGCCCACACTCACACTCACACCGGGATAATCACCGCCCACACTCACACTCACACCGGGACAATCACCTCCCACACTCACACACACACTCACACCGGGATAATCACCGCCCACACTCACACACACACTCACACCGGGACAATCACCGCACACACACACACACACACACACACACACACACACACACACCGGGACAATCACCGCCCACACTCACACACTCTCACTCACACCGGGTCAATCACCGCCCACACTCTCACACACACCGGGACAATCACCGCCCACACTCACACACACACACTCACACCGGGACAATCACCGCCCACACTCACACACACACTCACACCGGGACAATCACCGCCCACACACACACACACACACACTCACACCGGGACAATCACCGCCCACACTCACACACTCTCACTCACACCGGGTCAATCACCGCCCACACTCTCACACACACCGGGACAATCACCGCCCACACTCACACACACTCACACCGGGACAATCACCGCCCACACTCACACACACACTCACACCGGGACAATCACCGCCCACACACACACACACACACACACACACACCGGGACAATCACCGCCCACACTCACACACACACTCACACCGGGACAATCACCGCCCACACTCACACACACACACCGGGACAATCACCGCCCACACTCTCACACACACTCACACCGGGACAATCACCGCCCACACTCACACACACACTCACACCGGGACAATCACCGCCCACACTCACTCACACACACACTCACACCGGGACAATCACCGCCCACACACACACACACACACACACCGGGACAATCACCGCCCACACTCACACACACACACCGGGACAATCACCGCCCACACTCTCACACACACTCACACCGGGACAATCACCGCCCACACACACACACACACACTCACACCGGGACAATCACCGCCCACACACACACACACACTCACACCGGGACAATCACCGCCCACACACACACACACACTCACACCGGGACAATCACCGCCCACACTCACACACACACTCACACCGGGACAATCACCGCCCACACTCACACACACACACCGGGACAATCACCGCCCACACTCACACCGGGACAATCACTGCCCACACTCACACTGGGATAATCACCGCCCACACTCTCACTCACACCGGGACAATCACCGCCCACACTCTCACTCACACACACACTCACACCGGGACAATCACTGCCCACACTCACACTGGGACAATCACCGCCCACACTCACACTCACACCGGGATTATCACCGCCCACACTCACACTCACACCGGGACAATCACCGCCCACACTCACACACACACTCACACCGGGACAATCAGCTCCCACACTCACACACACACTCACACCGGGATAATCACCGCCCACACTCACACACACACTCACACCGGGACAATCACCGCCCACACACACACACACCGGGACAATCACCGCACACACACACACACACACACACTCACACCGGGACAATCACCGCCCACACTCACACACACACTCACACCGGGATAATCACCGCCCACACTCACACACACACTCACACCGGGACAATCACCGCCCACACACACACACACCGGGACAATCACCGCCCACACTCACACACTCACACACACACCAGGACAATCACTGCCCACACTCACACCGGGACAATCACCGCCCACACTCACACACACACACCGGGACAATCACCGCCCACACTCACACACACACACCGGGACAATCACCGCCCACACTCTCACACACACTCACACCGGGACAATCACCGCCCACACTCACACACACACTCACACCGGGACAATCACCGCCCACACTCACACACACACACCGGGACAATCACCGCCCACACTCACACACACACTCACACCGGGACAATCACTGCCCACACTCACACTGGGACAATCACCGCCCACACTCACACTCACACCGGGATAATCACCGCCCACACTCTCACTCACACCGGGACAATCACCGCCCACACTCTCACTCACACACACACTCACACCGGGACAATCACTGCCCACACTCACACTGGGACAATTACCGCCCACACTCACACTCACACCGGGACAATCACCTCCCACACTCACACACACACTCACACCGGGACAATCACCGCCCACACTCACACACACACTCACACCGGGACAATCACCGCCCACACACACACACACACACACACACCGGGACAATCACCTCCCACACTCACACACACACTCACACCGGGACAATCACCTCCCACACTCACACACACACTCACACCCGGATAATCACCGCCCACACTCACACACACACTCACACCGGGACAATCACCGCCCACACTCACACACACACAGGGACAATCACCGCCCACACTCACATACACACCAGGACAATCACTGCCCACACTCACACTCACACCGGGACAATCACCGCCCACACACACACTCACACCGGGACAATCACCGCCCACACTCTCACACACACTCACACCGGGACAATCACCGCCCACACTCACACACACACTCACACCGGGACAATCACCGCCCACACTCACACACACACACCGGGACAATCACCGCCCACACTCACACTCACACCAGGACAATCACCGCCCACACTCACACACACACTCACACCGGGACAATCACTGCCCACACTCACACTGGGACAATCACCGCCCACACTCTCACTCACACCGGGACAATCACCGCCCACACTCTCACTCACACACACACTCACACCGGGACAATCACTGCCCACACTCACACACACACTCACACCGGGACAATCACCGCCCACACTCACACACACACACCGGGACAATCACCGCCCACACTCACACACACACTCACACCGGGACAATCACCGCCCACACTCACAGACACATACCGGGACAATCACCGCCCACACTCACACCGGGACAATCACTGCCCACACTCACACTCACACCGGGACAATCACTGCCCACACTCACACTCACACCGGGACAATCACCTCCCACACTCACACACACACTCACACCGGGATAATCACCGCACACACACACACACACACACACACACACCGGGACAATCACCGCCCACACACACACACACACACACACACACACACACACACCGGGACAATCACCGCCCACACACACACACACACACACACTCACACCGGGACAATCACCGCCCACACTCACACACTCTCACTCACACCGGGTCAATCACCGCCCACACTCACACACACACAGGGACAATCACCGCCCACACTCACACACACACCAGGACAATCACTGCCCACACTCACACTCACACCGGGACAATCACCGCCCACACACACACTCACACCGGGACAATCACAGCCCACACTCACACACACACACACACACACACCGGGACAATCACCGCCCACACACACACACACCGGGACAATCAACGCCCACACTCACACTCACACCAGGACAATCACTGCCCACACTCTCACTCACACCAGGACAATCACCGCCCACACTCACACTCACACCGGGACAATCACCGCCCACACACACACATACACACTCACACGGGGACAATCACCGCCCACACTCACACACACACCGGGACAATCACCGCCCACACACACACACACACACACACACCGGGACAATCACCGCCCACACTCACACTCACACCGGGACAATCACCGCCCACACACACACATACACACTCACACGGGGACAATCACCGCCCACACTCACACACACACACACACCGGGACAATCACCGCCCACACTCACACTCACATCGGGACAATCACCGCCCACACTCTCACACACACCGGGACAATCACCGCCCACACTCACACACACACACTCACACCGGGACAATCACCGCCCACACTCTCACACTCTCACTCACACCGGGACAATCACCGCCCACACTCACACACACACACACCGGGACAATCACCGCCCACACTCACACACTCTCACTCACACCGGGACAATCACCGCCCACACTCACACACACACACACCGGGACAATCACCGCCCACACTCTCACACTCTCACTCACACCGGGACAATCACCGCCCACACTCACACACACACACACCGGGACAATCACCGCCCACACTCTCACACACACTCACACCGGGAAAATCACCGCCCACACTCACACACACACTCACACCGGGACAATCACCGCCCACACACACACACACACACCAGGACAATCACCGCCCACACTCACACACACACTCACACCGGGACAATCACCGCCCACACTCACACACACACTCACACCGGGACAATCACCGCCCACACTCACACACACACACCGGGACAATCACCGCCCACACTCACACACACACACCAGGACAATCACCGCCCACACTCACACACACACTCACACCGGGACAATCACTGCCCACACTCACATTGGGACAATCACCGCCCACACTCTCACTCACACCGGGACAATCACCGCCCACACTCTCACTCACACACACACTCACACCGGGACAATCACTGCCCACACTCACACTGGGACAATCACCGCCCACACTCACACTCACACCGGGATAATCACCGCCCACACTCACACTCACACCGGGACAATCACCTCCCACACTCACACCGGGATAATCACCGCCCACACTCACACACACACTCACACCGGGACAATCACCGCCCACACTCACACACTCTCACTCACACCGGGTCAATCACCGCCCACACTCACACACACACCGGGACAATCAACGCCCACACTCACAAACATACCAGGACAATCACTGCCCACACTCACACCGGGACAATCACAGCCCACACTCTCACACACACACACACACACACACACACCGGGACAATCACAGCCCACACTCTCACTCTCACACACACACACACACACACCGGGACAATCACCGCCCACACTCACACACACACCGGGACAATCAACGCCCACACTCACACACACACCGGGACAATCACTGCCCACACTCACTCTCCCTCACACCGGGTCAATCAACGCCCACACTCACACACACACCGGGACAATCACCGCCCACACTCACACACACACACTCACACGGGGACAATCACCGCCCACACTCACACACACACACTCACACCGGGACAATCACCGCCCACACACTCACACAGACACACACACCGGGACAATCACCGCCCACACTCACACACACACACTCACACCGGGACAATCACCGCCCACACTCTCACACTCTCACTCACACCGGGACAATCACCGCCCACACACTCACAACACACACACCGGGACAATCACCGCCCACACACACACACATCGGGACAATCACCGCCCACACTCTCACTCACACCGGGACAATCACCGCTTACACTCACACACACACACTCACACCGGGACAATCACCGCCCACACACACACACATCGGGACAATCACCGCCCACACTCTCACACACACACTCACACCGGGACAATCACCGCCCACACAGACACACATCGGGACAATCACCACCCACACTCACACACACACACTCACACCGGGACAATCACCACCCACACTCTCACACTCTCACTCACACCGGGACAATCACCGCCCACACTCACACACACACACTCACACCGGGACAATCACCGCCCACACACACACCGGGACAATCACCGCCCACACTCACACCGGGACAATCACCGCCCACACTCACACTCACACCGGGACAATCACCGCCCACACTCACACCGGGACAATCACCGCCCACACTCACTCCCACACACACCGGGACAATCACTGCCCACACTCACACTCACACCGGGACAATCACCGCCCACACTCACTCCCACTCACACCGGGACAATCACACACTCTCACTCACACCGGGACAATCACCGCCCACACGCTCACACACACTCACACCGGGACAATCACCGCCCACACTCACACACACACTCACACCGGGACAATCACCGCCCACACTCACACTGGGACAATCACCCCCCACACTCACACCGGGATAATCACCGCCCACACTCTCACTCACACCGGGATAATCATCGCCCACACTCACACTCACACACACACCGGGTCAATCACCGCCCACACTCTCACTCACACCGGGACAATCACTGCCCACACTCACACTGGGACAATCACCGCCCACACTCACACTCACACCGGGATAATCACCGCCCACACTCACACTCACACCGGGACAATCACCTCCCACACTCACACACACACTCACACCGGGATAATCATCGCCCACACTCACACACACTCACACCGGGACAATCACCGCCCACACTCACACACACACTCACACCGGGATAATCATCGCCCACACTCACACACACACACTCACACCGGGACAATCACCGCCCACACTCACACACACACTCACACCGGGATAATCATCGCCCACACTCACACACACACACTCACACCGGGATAATCACCGCCCACACTCACACACACACTCACACCGGGACAATCACCGCCCACACACACACACACACACAGTCACACCGGGACAATCACCGCCCACACTCACACTCACACACACACAGTCACACCGGGTCAATCACCGCCCACACTCACACACACACCGGGACAATCAACGCCCACACTCACAAACACACCAGGACAATCACCGCCCACACACACACTCACACCGGGACAATCACCGCCCACACTCACACACACACACACACACACACACACCGGGACAATCACCGCCCACACTCACACACACACACTCACACCGGGACAATCACCGCCCACACTCACACACACACCAGGACAATCAACGCCCACACTCACACACACACCAGGACAATCAACGCCCACACTCACACTCACACCGGGACAATCACCGCCCACACACACACACACTCACACGGGGACAATCACCGCCCACACTCACTCACACCGGGACAATCACCGCCCACACACACACACACACACACTCACACCGGGACAATCACCGCCCACACTCACACTCACACCAGGACAATCACCGCCCACACTCACACTCACACCGGGACAATCACCGCCCACACACACACACACTCACACGGGGACAATCACCGCCCACACTCACTCACACCGGGACAATCACCGCCCACACTCTCACACACCGGGACAATCACCACCCACACTCACACACACAGTCACACCGGGACAATCACCGCCCACACTCACACTCACACACACACCGGGTCAATCACCGCCCACACTCACACACACACCGGGACAATCAACGCCCACACTCACAAACACACCAGGACAATCACCACCCACACTCACACACACACTCACACCGGGACAATCACCGCCCACACTCACACACACACACTCACACCGGGACAATCACCGCCCACACTCACACACACACCGGGACAATCACCGCCCACACTCTCACACTGTCACTCACACCGGGACAATCACCGCCCACACTCACACCGGGACAATCACCGCCCACACTCACACCGGGACAATCACCGCCCACACTCACACCGGGACAATCACCGCCCACACACATACACACACACTCACACGGGGACAATTACCGCCCACACTCACACACACACACACACCGGGACAATCACCGCCCACACTCACACACACTCACACCGGGACAATCACCTCCCACACTCACACACACTAACACCGGGACAATCACCGCCCACACTCACACTCACACCGGGACAATCACCGCCCACACTCACACTCACACCGGGATAATCACCGCCCACACTCACACTCACACCGGGACAATCACCTCCCACACTCACACTCACACCGGGACAATCACCGCCCACACACACACTCACACCGGGACAATCACCGCCCACACACACACACACACACACACAGTCACACCGGGACAATCACCGCCCACACTCACACTCACACACACACCGGGTCAATCACCGCCCACACTCACACACACACCGGGACAATCAACGCCCACACTCACAAACACACCAGGACAATCACCGCCCACACACACACTCACACCGGGACAATCACAGCCCACACTCACACACACACACACACACCGGGACAATCACCGCCCACACTCACACACACACACACACACACACCGGGACAATCACCGCCCACACTCACAAACACACCAGGACAATCACCGCCCACACACACACTCACACCGGGACAATCACAGCCCACACTCACACACACACACTCACACCGGGACAATCACCGCCCACACTCACACACACACCAGGACAATCAACGCCCACACTCACACTCACACCGGGACAATCACCGCCCACACTCACTCACACCGGGACAATCACCGCCCACACACACACACACACACACTCACACGGGGACAATCACCGCCCACACTCACTCACACCGGGACAATCACCGCCCACACACACACACACACTCACACCAGGACAATCACCGCCCACACTCTCACACACCGGGACAATCACCGCCCACACTCACACTCACACCAGGACAATCACCGCCCACACTCACTCACACCGGGACAATCACCGCCCACACTCTCACACACCGGGACAATCACCACCCACACTCACACACACACTCACACCGGGACAATCTCCGCCCACACTCACACACACACACTCACACCGGGACAATCACCGCCCACACTCACACACACACCGGGACAATCACCGCCCACACTCTCACACTCTCACTCACACCGGGACAATCACCGCCCACACTCACACCGGGACAATCACCGCCCACACTCACACCGGGACAATCACCGCCCACACACATACACACACACTCACACGGGGACAATTACCGCCCACACTCACACACACACACACACCGGGACAATCACCGCCCACACTCACACACACTCACACCGGGACAATCACCGCCCACACTCACACACACTCACACCGGGACAATCACTTCCCACACTCACACACACTAACACCGGGACAATCACCGCCCACACTCACACTCACACCGGGACAATCACCGCCCACACTCACACTCACACCGGGATAATCACCGCCCACACTCACACTCACACCGGGACAATCAACGCCCACACTCACACACACACTCACACCGGGATAATCACCGCCCACACTCACACTCACACCGGGACAATCACCGCCCACACTCACACTCACACCGGGACAATCACCGCCCACACACACTCACACCGGGACAATCACCGCCCACACTCACACTCACACCGGGACAATCACCTCCCACACTCACACACACACTCACACCGGGATAATCACCGCCCACACTCACACTCACACCGGGACAATCACCGCCCACACTCACACTCACACCGGGACAATCACCGCCCACACACACACACACACTCACACCGGGATAATCACCGCCCACACTCACACTCACACCGGGACAATCACCGCCCACACTCACACTCACACCGGGACAATCACCGCCCACTCACACACACACACTCACACCGGGACAATCACCGCCCACACACACACACACACTCACTCTGGGACAATCACCGCCCAAACACACAGACACACACACACCGGGACAATCACCTCCCACACTCACACTGGGACAATCACCGCCCACACTCTCACTCACACTCACACCGGGACAATCACCGCCCACACTCTCACTCACACTCACACTAGGACAATCACCGCCCACACTCACATACACACTCACACCGGGACAATCACCGCCCACACTCACACTCACACACACACCGGGTCAATCACCGCCCACACTCACACACACACCAGGACAATCACTGTCCACACTCACACTCACACCGGGACAATCACCGCCCACACACACACTCACACCGGGACAATCACAGCCCACACTCACACACACACACACACACACCGGGACAATCACCGCCCACACTCACACACACACACACACACACCGGGACAATCAACGCCCACACTCACACACACACCGGGGCAATCACCGCCCACACTCACACTCACACCAGGACAATCACCGCCCACACTCACACTCACACCGGGACAATCACCGCCCACACACACACACACTCACACGGGGACAATCACCGCCCACACTCACTCACACCGGGACAATCACCGCCCACACTCACACTCACACCAGGACAATCACCGCCCACACTCACTCACACCGGGACAATCACCGCCCACACACACACACATCGGGACAATCACCGCCCACACTCACACTCACACCAGGACAATCACCGCCCACACTCACTCACACCGGGACAATCACCGCCCACACTCACACTCACACCGGGACAATCACCGCCCACACACACACACATCGGGACAATCACCGCCCACACTCACACTCACACCAGGACAATCACCGCCCACATTCACTCACACCGGGACAATCACCGCCCACACTCACACTCACACCGGGACAATCACCGCCCACACACACACACATCGGGACAATCACCGCCCACACTCACACTCACACCAGGACAATCACCGCCCACATTCACTCACACCGGGACAATCACCGCCCACACTCACACACACACCGGGACAATCAACGCCCACACTCACACTCACACCGGGACAATCACCGCCCACACACACACACACTCACACCAGGACAATCACCGCCCACACTCACTCTCACACCGGGACAATCACCGCCCACACACACACACACTCACACCGGGACAATCACCGCCCTCACACACACTCACTCACACCGGGACAATCACCGCCCACACTCACACTCACACCGGGACAATCACCGCCCACACACACACTCACTCACACCGGGACAATCACCGCCCACACTCACACTCACACCGGGACAATCACCGCCCACACACACACACACACTCACACGGGGACAATCACCGCCCACACTCACTCACACCGGGACAATCACCGTCCACACTCACACTCACACCGGGACAATCACCGCCCACACTCACACTCACTCACACCGGGACAATCACCGCCCACACTCACTCACACCGGGACAATCACCGCCCACACTCACTCACACCGGGACAATCACCGCCCACACTCACACTCACACCGGGACAATCACCGCCCACACTCACACTCACTCACACCGGGACAATCACCGCCCACACTCACTCACACCGGGACAATCACCGCCCACACTCACACTCACACCAGGACAATCACCGCCCACACTCACACTCACACCGGGACAATCACCGCCCACACACACACACACTCACACGGGGACAATCACCGCCCACACTCACTCACACCGGGACAATCACCGCCCACACTCACACTCACACCGGGACAATCACCGCCCACACACACACTCATTCACACCGGGACAATCACCGCCCACACTCACTCACACCGGGACAATCACCGCCCACACTCTCACTCACGCCGGGACAATCACCGCCCACACTCACACTCACACCGGGACATTCATCGCCCACACACACCCACACTCACACGGAGACAATCACCGCCCACACTCACACACCGGGACAATCACCGCCCACACTCACACTCACATCGGGACAATCACCGCCCACACTCTCACACTCTCACTCACACCGGGACAATCACCGCCCACACTCACACACACCGGGACAATCACCACCCACACTCACACACACACACTCACACCGGGACAATCACCGCCCACACTCTCACACTCTCACTCACACCGGGACAATCACCGCCCACACTCTCACACTCTCACTCACACCGGGACAATCTCCGCCCACACTCACACACACACACTCACACCGGGACAATCACCGCCCACACACACACCGGGACAATCACCGCCCACACACACACCAGGACAATCACCGCCCACACTCACACTCACACCAGGACAATCACCGCCCACATTCACTCACACCGGGACAATCACCGCCCACACTCACTCACACCGGGACAATCACCGCCCACACTCTCACACTCTCACTCACACCGGGACAATCTCCGCCCACACTCACACACACACACTCACACCGGGACAATCACCGCCCACACACACACCGGGACAATCACCGCCCACACACACACCAGGACAATCACCGCCCACACTCACACACACACCGGGACAATCACCGCCCACACTCACTCACACCGGGACAATCACCGCCCACACTCACACTCACACCGGGACAATCACCGCCCACACTCACACACACACTGGGATAATCACCGCCCACACTCTCACACACACCGGGACAATCACCGCCCACACTCACACACACACACTCACACCGGGACAATCACCGCCCACACTCTCACACTCTCACTCACACCGGGACAATCACCGCCCACACTCTCACACTCTCACTCATACCGGGACAATCACCGCCCACACTCACACACACACACACACACCGGGACAATCACCGCCCACACTCACACACACACCGGGACAATCACCGCCCACACTCACACACACACTCACACCGGGAAAATCACCGCCCACACTCTCACACTCTCACTCACACCGGGACAATCACCGCCCACACTCTCACATTCTCACTCACACCGGGACAATCACCGCCCACACTCACACACACACACACCCACCGGGACAATCACCGCCCACACTCACACACACACCGGGACAATCACCGCCCACACACACACTCACACCGGGACAATCACCGCCCACACTCTCACACTCTCACTCACACCGGGACAATCACCGCCCACACTCACACACACACACTCACACCGGGACAATCACCGCCCACACTCTCACACTCTCACTCACACCGGGACAATCTCCGCCCACACTCACACACACACACTCACACCGGGACAATCACCGCCCACACTCACACACACACCGGGACAATCACCGCCCACACTCACACCGGGACAATCACCGCCCACACTCACACTCACACCGGGAAAATCACCGCCCACACTCACACACACTCTCACACCGGGATAATCACCGCCCACACTCACACACACACTCACACCGGGACAATCACCGCCCACACTCACACACACTCACACCGGGACAATCACCGCCCACACTCACACACACTCTCACACCGGGATAATCACCGCCCACACTCACACACACACTCACACCGGGACAATCACCGCCCACACTCACACACACTCACACCGGGACAATCACCGCCCACACACATACACACACACTCACACGGGGACAATTACCGCCCACACTCACACACACACACACACCGGGACAATCACCGCCCACACTCACACACACTCACACCGGGACAATCACCGCCCACACTCACACACACTCACACCGGGACAATCACCTCCCACACTCACACACACTAACACCGGGACAATCACCGCCCACACTCACACTCACACCGGGACAATCACCGCCCACACTCACACTCACACCGGGATAATCACCGCCCACACTCACACTCACACCGGGACAATCAACGCCCACACTCACACACACACTCACACCGGGATAATCACCGCCCACACTCACACTCACACCGGGACAATCACCGCCCACACTCACACTCACACCGGGACAATCACCGCCCACACACACACACACACTCACACCGGGACAATCACCGCCCACACTCACACTCACACCGGGACAATCACCTCCCACACTCACACACACACTCACACCGGGATAATCACCGCCCACACTCACACTCACACCGGGACAATCACCGCCCACACTCACACTCACACCGGGACAATCACCGCCCACACACACACACACACTCACACCGGGATAATCACCGCCCACACTCACACTCACACCGGGACAATCACCGCCCACACTCACACTCACACCGGGACAATCACCGCCCACTCACACACACACACTCACACCGGGACAATCACCGCCCACACACACACTCACACCGGGACAATCACCGCCCACACTCACACTCACACCGGGACAATCACCGCCCACTCACACACACACACTCACACCGGGATAATCACCGCCCACACTCACACTCACACCGGGACAATCACCGCCCACACTCACACTCACACCGGGACAATCACCGCCCACTCACACACACACACTCACACCGGGACAATCACCGCCCACACTCACACTCACACCGGGACAATCACCGCCCACACTCACACTCACACCGGGACAATCACCGCCCACTCACACACACACACTCACTCTGGGACAATCACCGCCCAAACACACAGACACACACACACCGGGACAATCACCTCCCACACTCACACTCACTCACACTGGGACAATCACCGCCCACACTCTCACTCACACTCACACCGGGACAATCACCGCCCACACTCTCACTCACACTCACACTAGGACAATCACCGCCCACACTCACATACACACTCACACCGGGACAATCACCGCCCACACTCACACTCACACCGGGACAATCACCGCCCACACTCACACTCACACCGGGACAATCACCTCCCACACTCACACTCACACCGGGATAATCACCGCCCACACTCACACTCACACCGGGACAATCACCTCCCACACTCACACTCACACCGGGACAATCACCGCCCACACACACACTCACACCGGGACAATCACCGCCCACACACACACTCACACCGGGACAATCACCGCCCACACACACACTCACACCGGGACAATCACCGCCCACACACACACTCACACCGGGACAATCACCGCCCACACACACACTCACACCGGGACAATCACCGCCCACACACACACTCACACCGGGACAATCACCGCCCACACTCACACTCACACCGGGACAATCACCGCCCACACTCACACTCACACCGGGACAATCACCTCCCACACTCACACTCACACCGGGACAATCACCGCCCACACACACACTCACACCGGGACAATCACCGCCCACACACACACTCACACCGGGACAATCACCGCCCACACACACACTCACACCGGGACAATCACCGCCCACACACACACACACACACAGTCACACCGGGACAATCACCGCCCACACTCTCACTCACACACACACCGGGTCAATCACCGCCCACACTCACACACACACCGGGACAATCAACGCCCACACTCACAAACACACCAGGACAATCACCGCCCACACACACACTCACACCGGGACAATCACAGCCCACACTCACACACACACACACACACCGGGACAATCACCGCCCACACTCACACACACACACACACACACACCGGGACAATCACCGCCCACACTCACACACACACACTCACACCGGGACAATCACCGCCCACACTCACACACACACCAGGACAATCAACGCCCACACTCACACACACACCAGGACAATCAACGCCCACACTCACACTCACACCGGGACAATCACCGCCCACACACACACACACTCACACGGGGACAATCACCACCCACACTCACTCACACCGGGACAATCACCGCCCACACACACACACACACACACTCACACCAGGACAATCACCGCCCACACTCTCACACACCGGGACAATCACCGCCCACACTCACACTCACACCAGGACAATCACCGCCCACACTCACACACACACACCGGGACAATCACCGCCCACACACACACACACTCACACGGGGACAATCACCGCCCACACTCACTCACACCGGGACAATCACCGCCCACACTCTCACACACCGGGACAATCACCACCCACACTCACACACACACTCACACCGGGACAATCACCGCCCACACTCACACACACACACTCACACCGGGACAATCACCGCCCACACTCTCACATTCTCACTCACACCGGGACAATCTCCGCCCACACTCATACACACACACTCACACCGGGACAATCACCGCCCACACTCACACACACACCGGGACAATCACCGCCCACACTCTCACACTCTCACTCACACCGGGACAATCACCGCCCACACTCACACCGGGACAATCACCGCCCACACTCACACCGGGACAATCACCGCCCACACTCACACCGGGACAATCACCGCCCACACACATACACACACACTCACACGGGGACAATTACCGCCCACACTCACACACACACACACACCGGGACAATCACCGCCCACACTCACACACACTCACACCGGGACAATCACCGCCCACACTCACACACACTCACACCGGGACAATCACCTCCCACACTCACACACACTAACACCGGGACAATCACCGCCCACACTCACACTCACACCGGGACAATCACCGCCCACACTCACACTCACACCGGGATAATCACCGCCCACACTCACACTCACACCGGGACAATCAACGCCCACACTCACACACACACTCACACCGGGATAATCACCGCCCACACTCACACTCACACCGGGACAATCACCGCCCACACTCACACTCACACCGGGACAATCACCGCCCACACACACACACACACTCACACCGGGACAATCACCGCCCACACTCACACCGGGACAATCACCTCCCACACTCACACACACACTCACACCGGGATAATCACCGCCCACACTCACACTCACACCGGGACAATCACCGCCCACACTCACACTCACACCGGGACAATCACCGCCCACACACACACACACACTCACACCGGGATAATCACCGCCCACACTCACACTCACACCGGGACAATCACCGCCCACACTCACACTCACACCGGGACAATCACCGCCCACTCACACACACACACTCACACCGGGACAATCACCGCCCACACACACACTCACACCGGGACAATCACCGCCCACACTCACACTCACACCGGGACAATCACCGCCCACTCACACACACACACTCACACCGGGATAATCACCGCCCACACTCACACTCACACCGGGACAATCACCGCCCACACTCACACTCACACCGGGACAATCACCGCCCACTCACACACACACACTCACACCGGGACAATCACCGCCCACACTCACACTCACACCGGGACAATCACCGCCCACACTCACACTCACACCGGGACAATCACCGCCCACTCACACACACACACTCACTCTGGGACAATCACCGCCCAAACACACAGACACACACACACCGGGACAATCACCTCCCACACTCACACTCACTCACACTGGGACAATCACCGCCCACACTCTCACTCACACTCACACCGGGACAATCACCGCCCACACTCTCACTCACACTCACACTAGGACAATCACCGCCCACACTCACATACACACTCACACCGGGACAATCACCGCCCACACTCACACTCACACACACACCGGGTCAATCACCGCCCACACTCACACACACACCAGGACAATCACTGTCCACACTCACACTCACACCGGGACAATCACCGCCCACACACACACTCACACCGGGACAATCACAGCCCACACTCACACACACACACACACACCGGGACAATCACCGCCCACACTCACACACACACACACACACACCGGGACAATCACCGCCCACACTCACACACACACCGGGACAATCAACGCCCACACTCACACACACACCGGGGCAATCACCGCCCACACTCACACTCACACCAGGACAATCACCGCCCACACTCACACTCACACCGGGACAATCACCGCCCACACACACACACACTCACACGGGGACAATCACCGCCCACACTCACTCACACCGGGACAATCACCGCCCACACTCACACTCACACCGGGACAATCACCGCCCACACACACACACACATCGGGACAATCACCGCCCACACTCACACTCACACCGGGACAATCACCGCCCACACTCACACTCACTCACACCGGGACAATCACCGCCCACACTCACACACATCGGGACAATCACCGCCCACACTCACACTCACACCAGGACAATCACCGCCCACACTCACTCACACCGGGACAATCACCGCCCACACACACACACATCGGGACAATCACCGCCCACACTCACACTCACACCAGGACAATCACCGCCCACACTCACTCACACCGGGACAATCACCGCCCACACACACACACATCGGGACAATCACCGCCCACACACACACACATCGGGACAATCACCGCCCACACTCACACTCACACCAGGACAATCACCGCCCACATTCACTCACACCGGGACAATCACCGCCCACACTCACACTCACACCGGGACAATCACCGCCCACACACACACACATCGGGACAATCACCGCCCACACTCACACTCACACCAGGACAATCACCGCCCACATTCACTCACACCGGGACAATCACCGCCCACACTCACACTCACACCGGGACAATCACCGCCCACACTCACACACACACTCACACCGGGACAATCACCGCCCACACTCACACACACACTCACACCGGGACAATCACCGCCCACACTCACACTCACACCGGGACAATCACCGCCCACACTCACTGCCCACACTCACACTCACACCAGGACAATCACCGCCCACACACACACACATCGGGACAATCACCGCCCACACTCACACTCACACCAGGACAATCACCGCCCACATTCACTCACACCGGGACAATCACCGCCCACACTCACACACACACCGGGACAATCAACGCCCACACTCACACTCACACCAGGACAATCACCGCCCACACTCACACTCACACCGGGACAATCACCGCCCACACACACACACACTCACACGGGGACAATCACCGCCCACAATCACACTCACACCGGGACAATCACCGCCCACACACACACACACTCACACCAGGACAATCACCGCCCACACTCACACTCACACCGGGACAATCACCGCCCACACACACACACACTCACACCGGGACAATCACCGCCCACACACACACTCACTCACACCGGGACAATCACCGCCCACACTCACACTCACACCGGGACAATCACCGCCCACACACACACTCACTCACACCGGGACAATCACCGCCCACACTCACACTCACACCGGGACAATCACCGCCCACACACACACACACACTCACACGGGGACAATCACCGCCCACACTCACTCACACCGGGACAATCACCGTCCACACTCACACTCACACCGGGACAATCACCGCCCACACTCACACTCACTCACACCGGGACAATCACCGCCCACACTCACTCACACCGGGACAATCACCGCCCACACTCACTCACACCGGGACAATCACCGCCCACACTCACACTCACACCGGGACAATCACCGCCCACACTCACACTCACTCACACCGGGACAATCACCGCCCACACTCACTCACACCGGGACAATCACCGCCCACACTCACACTCACACCAGGACAATCACCGCCCACACTCACACTCACACCGGGACAATCACCGCCCACACACACACACACTCACACGGGGACAATCACCGCCCACACTCACTCACACCGGGACAATCACCGCCCACACTCACACTCACACCGGGACAATCACCGCCCACACACACACTCATTCACACCGGGACAATCACCGCCCACACTCACTCACACCAGGACAATCACCGCCCACACTCTCACTCACACCGGGACAATCACCGCCCACACTCACACTCACACCGGGACATTCATCGCCCACACACACCCACACTCACACGGAGACAATCACCGCCCACACTCACACACCGGGACAATCACCGCCCACACTCACACTCACATCGGGACAATCACCGCCCACACTCTCACACTCTCACTCACACCGGGACAATCACCGCCCACACTCACACACACCGGGACAATCACCACCCACACTCACACACACACACTCACACCGGGACAATCACCGCCCACACTCTCACACTCTCACTCACACCGGGACAATCACCGCCCACACTCTCACACTCTCACTCACACCGGGACAATCTCCGCCCACACTCACACACACACACTCACACCGGGACAATCACCGCCCACACACACACCAGGACAATCACCGCCCACACTCACACTCACACCAGGACAATCACCGCCCACATTCACTCACACCGGGACAATCACCGCCCACACTCACTCACACCGGGACAATCACCGCCCACACTCACACTCACACCGGGACAATCACCGCCCACACTCACACTCACACCGGGACAATCACCGCCCACACTCACACATACACCGGGATAATCACCGCCCACACTCTCACACACACCGGGACAATCACCGCCCACACTCACACACACACACTCACACCGGGACAATCACCGCCCACACTCTCACACTCTCACTCACACCGGGACAATCACCGCCCACACTCTCACACTCTCACTCACACCGGGACAATCACCGCCTACACTCACACACACACACACACACCGGGACAATCACCGCCCACACTCACACACACACCGGGACAATCACCGCCCACACTCACACACACACTCACACCGGGAAAATCACCGCCCACACTCTCACACTCTCACTCACACCGGGACAATCACCGCCCACACTCTCACATTCTCACTCACACCGGGACAATCACCGCCCACACTCACACACACACACACACACCGGGACAATCACCGCCCACACTCACACACACACCGGGACAATCACCGCCCACACTCACACACACACACTCACACCGGGACAATCACCGCCCACACTCTCACACTCTCACTCACACCGGGACAATCACCGCCCACACTCACACACACACACTCACACCGGGACAATCACCGCCCACACTCTCACACTCTCACTCACACCGGGACAATCTCCGCCCACACTCACACACACACACTCACACCGGGACAATCACCGCCCACACTCACACACACACCGGGACAATCACCGCCCACACTCACACCGGGACAATCACCGCCCACACTCACACTCACACCGGGAAAATCACCGCCCACACTCACACACACTCTCACACCGGGATAATCACCGCCCACACTCACACACACACTCACACCGGGACAATCACCGCCCACACTCACACACACTCACACCGGGACAATCACCGCCCACACTCACACACACTCTCACACCGGGATAATCACCGCCCACACTCACACACACTCACACCGGGACAATCACCGCCCACACTCACACTCACACCGGGACAATCACCGCCCACACTCACACTCACACCGGGATAATCACCGCCCACACTCACACTCACACCGGGACAATCACCTCCCACACTCACACACACACTCACACCGGGAATATCACCGCCCTCACTCACACACACACTCACACCGGGACAATCACCTCCCACACTCACACCGGGACAATCACCTCCCACACTCACACACACTCACACTGGGACAATCACCGCCCACACTCTCACTCACACTCACACTAGGACAATCACCGCCCACACTCACACTCACACCGGGACAATCACCGCCCACACTCACTGCCCACACTCACACTCACACCGGGACAATCACCGCCCACACTCACACTGGAACAATCACCGCCCACACTCACACTCACACCGGGACAATCACCGCCCACACTCACACACACACCGGGACAATCACCGCCCACACTCACTCCCACACACACCGGGACAATCACCGCCCACACTCACACTTACACCGGGACAATCACCGCCCACACTCACTCCCACACACACCGGGACAATCACCGCCCACACTCACTCCCACACACACCGGGACAATCACCGCCCACACTCACTCCCACACACACCGGGACAATCAACGCCCACACTCACTCCCACACACACCGGGACAATCAACGCCCACACTCACACTCACACCGGGACAATCACCGCCCACACTCACACTGGGACAATCACCGCCCACACTCACACTCACACTCACACCGGGATAATCACCGCCCACACTCTCACTCACACCGGGACAATCACCGCCCACACTCACACACACACCGGGACAATCACTGCCCACACTCACACTCGCACACACACCGGGACAATCACTGCCCACACTCACACTCACACCGGGACAATCAACGCCCACACTCACACACACCGGGACAATCACCGCCCACACTCACACTGGGACAATCACTGCCCACACTCACACTCGCACACACACCGGGACAATCACTGCCCACACTCACACACACACCGGGACAATCACCTCCCACACTCTCACACTCTCACTCACACCGGGACAATCACCGCCCACACTCACACACACACACTGGGACAATCACCGCCCACACACACACACACATACACACACACCGGGACAATCACCGCCCACACTCACACTCACACCGGGACAATCACCGCCCACACTCACACACACACACCGGGACAATCACCGCCCACACTCACACACTCTCACTCACACCGGGACAATCACCGCCCACACTCACACACACACCGGGACAATCACCGCCCACGCACACACTCACACCGGGACAATCACCGCCCACACTCATACACACACTCACACTGGGACAATCACCGCCCACACTCTCACTCACACCGGGATAATCACGGCCCACACTCTCACTCACACACACCGGGACAATCACCGCCCACACTCACACACACACCGGGACAATCACCGCCCACACTCTCACTCACACACACACTCACACCGGGACAATCACCGCCCACACTCTCACTCACACCGGGATAATTACCGCCCACACTCACACTCACACCGGGACAATCACCTCCCACACTCACACACACACTCACACCGGGATAATCACTGGCCACACTCACACACACACTCACACCGGGACAATCACCGCCCACACACACTCACACACACACTCACACCGGGACAATCACCGCCCACACTCACACACACACCGGGACAA
Source organism: Chiloscyllium plagiosum (assembly GCF_037043375.1). Lineage (NCBI taxonomy): Eukaryota > Metazoa > Chordata > Chondrichthyes > Orectolobiformes > Hemiscylliidae > Chiloscyllium > Chiloscyllium plagiosum. Next base: position 180,891,150 of record NW_028270139.1, read on the forward strand.
TCAACGCCCACACTCACACTCACACCGGGACAATCACCGCCCACACACACACTCACACCGGGACAATCACAGCCCACATTCACACACACACACACTCACACACCGGGACAATCACCGCCCACACTCACACTCACACCGGGACAATCACCGCCCACACTCACACACACACCGGGACAATCAACACCCACACTCACACACACACCGGGACAATCACCGCCCACACTCACACTCACACCGGGACAATCACTGCCCACACTCTCACTCACACCGGGACAATCACCGCCCACACTCACACTCACACCGGGATAATCACCGCCCACACTCTCACTCACACCGGGACAATCACCGCCCACACTCACACTCACACACACACCGGGTCAATCACTGCCCACACTCACACACACACCGGGACAATCACCGCCCACACTCTCACTCACACCGGGACAATCACCGCCCACACTCTCACTCACACCGGGACAATCACCGCCCACACTCACACTCACACCGGGATAATCACCGCCCACACTCTCACTCACACCGGGACAATCACCGCCCACACTCACACTCACACACACACCGGGACAATCACCGCCCACACTCACACACACACCGGGACAATCACTGCCCACACTCACACACACACCGGGACAATCACCGCCCACACTCTCACTCACACCGGGACAATCACCGCCCACACTCACACTCACACCGGGATAATCACCGCCCACACTCTCACTCACACCGGGACAATCACTGCCCACACTCACACTCACACACACACCGGGACAATCACTGCCCACACTCACACTCACACCGGGACAATCACCGCCCACACTCACACCGGGACAATCACCTCCCACACTCTCACACACACACTCACACCGGGACAATCACCTCCCACACTCACACACACACACACACCGGGACAATCACTGCCCACACTCACACTCACACCGGGACAATCACCGCCCACACTCACACACACACACACACCGGGACAATCACCTCCCACACTCTCACACTCTCACTCACACCGGGACAATCACCGCCCACACTCACACACACACACTGGGACAATCACCGCCCACACACACACACACATACACACACACCGGGACAATCACCGCCCACACTCACACACACACACCGGGACAATCACCGCCCACACTCACACACTCTCACTCACACCGGGACAATCACCGCCCACACTCTCTCACACACTCACACCGGGACAATCACCGCCCACGCACACACTCACACCGGGACAATCACCGCCCACACTCATGCACACACTCACACCGGGACAATCACTGCCCACACTCACACCGGGATAATCACGGCCCACACTCTCACTCACACCGGGACAATCACCGCCCACACTCACACACACACCGGGACAATCACCGCCCACACTCTCACTCACACACACACTCACACCGGGACAATCACCGCCCACACTCTCACTCACACCGGGATAATCACCGCCCACACTCACACTCACACCGGGACAATCACCTCCCACACTCACACACACACTCACACCGGGATAATCACTGGCCACACTCACACACACACTCACACCGGGACAATCACCGCCCACACACACTCACACACACCGGGACAATCAACGCCCACACTCACAAACACACCAGGACAATCACTGCCCACACTCACACTCACACCGGGACAATCACCGCCCACACACACACTCACACCGGGACAATCACAGCCCACATTCACACACACACACACACTCACACACCGGGACAATCACTGCCCACACTCACACTCACACCGGGACAATCACCGCCCACACTCAGACACACACACACACCGGGACAATCACAGCCCACATTCACACACACACACACTCACACACCGGGACAATCACCGCCCACACACACACACACACCGGGACAATCACCGCCCAAACTCACACTCACACACACACCGGGACAATCACCGCCCACACACACACACACATACACACACACCGGGACAATCACCGCCCACACACACACACACACACACACCGGGACAATCACCGCCCACACTCACACACACACATACACACACACCGGGACAATCACCGCCCACACTCACACACACACACACACACCGGGACAATCACCGCCCACACTCACACACTCTCACTCACACCGGGACAATCACTGCCCACACTCACACACACACCGGGACAATCAACGCCCACACTCACACACACACACACACACACACCGGGACAATCACCGCCCACACTCACACTCACACCGGGACAATCACCGCCCACACTCACACACACACACACACCGGGACAATCACCGCCCACACTCACACACACACTCACACCGGGACAATCACCGCCCACACTCACACACACACACACACACACACCGGGACAATCACCGCCCACACTCACACACACACTCACACCGGGACAATCACCGCCCACACTCACACACACACACACACCGGGACAATCACAGCCCACATTCACACACACACACACTCACACACCGGGACAATCACCGCCCACACTCACACACACACACACCGGGACAATCACCGCCCACACTCACACTCACACACACACCGGGACAATCACCGCCCACACTCACACACACACCGGGACAATCACCGCCCACACTCACACACACACCGGGACAATCACCGCCCACACTCACACACACACCGGGACAATCACCGCCCACACTCACACACACACCGGGACAATCACCGCCCACACTCACACACACACCGGGACAATCACCGCCCACACTCACACACACACCGGGACAATCAACACCCACACTCACACACACACCGGGACAATCACCGCCCACACTCACACTCACACTCACACCGGGACAATCACTGCCCACACTCTCACTCACACCGGGACAATCACCGCCCACACTCACACTCACACCGGGATAATCACCGCCCACACTCTCACTCACACCGGGACAATCACCGCCCACACTCACACTCACACACACACCGGGTCAATCACTGCCCACACTCACACACACACCGGGACAATCAACGCCCACACTCACACACACACACACACACATACCGGGACAATCACCGCCCACACTCACACTCACACCGGGACAATCACCGCCCACACTCACACACACACACACACCGGGACAATCACCGCCCACACTCACACACACACTCACACCGGGACAATCACCGCCCACACTCACACACACACACACACACACACCGGGACAATCACCGCCCACACTCACACACACACTCACACCGGGACAATCACCGCCCACACTCACACACACACACACACCGGGACAATCACAGCCCACATTCACACACACACACACTCACACACCGGGACAATCACCGCCCACACTCACACACACACACACCGGGACAATCACCGCCCACACTCACACTCACACACACACCGGGACAATCACCGCCCACACTCACACACACACCGGGACAATCACCGCCCACACTCACACACACACCGGGACAATCACCGCCCACACTCACACACACACCGGGATAATCACCGCCCACACTCACACACACACCGGGACAATCACCGCCCACACTCACACACACACCGGGACAATCACCGCCCACACTCACACACACACCGGGACAATCAACACCCACACTCACACACACACCGGGACAATCACCGCCCACACTCACACTCACACTCACACCGGGACAATCACTGCCCACACTCTCACTCACACCGGGACAATCACCGCCCACACTCACACTCACACCGGGATAATCACCGCCCACACTCTCACTCACACCGGGACAATCACCGCCCACACTCACACTCACACACACACCGGGTCAATCACTGCCCACACTCACACACACACCGGGACAATCACCGCCCACACTCACACTCACACCGGGACAAACACCGCCCACACTCACACTCACACCGGGATAATCACCGCCCACACTCTCACTCACACCGGGACAATCACCGCCCACACTCACACTCACACCGGGATAATCACCGCCCACACTCTCACTCACACCGGGACAATCACCGCCCACACTCACACACACACCGGGACAATCACTGCCCACACTCACACACACACCGGGACAATCACTGCCCACACTCACACTCACACCGGGACAATCACCTCCCACACTCACACACACACTCACACCGGGATAATCACTGGCCACACTCACACACACACTCACACCGGGACAATCACCGCCCACACACACTCACACACACACTCACACCGGGACAATCACCGCCCACACTCACACACACACCGGGACAATCAACGCCCACACTCACAAACACACCAGGACAATCACTGCCCACACTCACACTCACCCCGGGACAATCACACCGGGACAATCACAGCCCACATTCACACACACACACACTCACACACCGGGACAATCACCGCCCACACTCACACTCACACCGGGACAATCACCGCCCACACTCACACACACACCGGGACAATCACCGCCCACACTCACACACACACCGGGACAATCAACACCCACACTCACACACACACCGGGACAATCACCGCCCACACTCACACTCACACCGGGACAATCACTGCCCACACTCTCACTCACACCGGGACAATCACCGCCCACACTCACACTCACACCGGGATATTCACCGCCCACACTCTCACTCACACCGGGACAATCACCGCCCACACTCACACTCACACACACACCGGGTCAATCACTGCCCACACTCACACACACACCGGGACAATCACCGCCCACACTCACACTCACACCGGGACAATCACCGCCCACACTCACACTGGGACAATCACCGCCCACACTCACACTCACACCGGGATAATCACCGCCCACACTCTCACTCACACCGGGACAATCACCGCCCACACTCACACACATACCGGGACAATCACTGCCCACACTCACACTCACACACACACCGGGACAATCACTGCCCACACTCACACTCACACCGGGACAATCACCGCCCACACACACACACACTCACACCGGGACAATCACCGCCCACACACACACATACACACACACCGGGACAATCACCGCCCACACACACACACACACACACACCGGGACAATCACCGCCCACACTCACACACACACATACACACACACCGGGACAATCACCGCCCACACTCACACACACACACACACACACACCGGGACAATCACCGCCCACACTCACACACTCTCACTCACACCGGGACAATCACTGCCCACACTCACACACACACCGGGACAATCAACGCCCACACTCACACACACACACACACACACACACACACACACCTGGACAATCACCGCCCACACTCACACTCACACCGGGACAATCACCGCCCACACTCACACACACACACACACACACACACCGGGACAATCACCGCCCACACTCACACACACACTCACACCGGGACAATCACCGCCCACACTCACACACACACACACACACACACACCGGGACAATCACCGCCCACACTCACACACACACTCACACCGGGACAATCACCGCCCACACTCACACACACACACACACTGGGACAATCACAGCCCACATTCACACACACACACACACACACACCGGGACAATCACCGCCCACACTCACACACACACACACCGGGACAATCACCGCCCACACTCACACTCACACACACACCGGGACAATCACCGCCCACACTCACACACACACCGGGACAATCACCGCCCACACTCACACACACACCGGGACAATCAACACCCACACTCACACACACACCGGGACAATCACCGCCCACACTCACACTCACACCGGGACAATCACTGCCCACACTCTCACTCACACCGGGACAATCACCGCCCACACTCACACTCACACCGGGATAATCACCGCCCACACTCTCACTCACACCGGGACAATCACCGCCCACACTCACACTCACACACACACCGGGTCAATCACTGCCCACACTCACACACACACCGGGACAATCACCGCCCACACTCACACTCACACCGGGACAATCACCGCCCACACTCACACTCACACCGGGATAATCACCGCCCACACTCTCACTCACACCGGGACAATCACCGCCCACACTCACACCGGGACAATCACCGCCCACACTCTCACTCACACCGGGATAATCACCGCCCACACTCTCACTCACACCGGGACAATCACTGCCCACACTCACACTCACACACACACCGGGACAATCACTGCCCACACTCACACTCACACCGGGACAATCACCGCCCACACTCTCACTCACACCGGGACAATCACCGCCCACACACACACACACATACACACACACCGGGACAATCACCGCCCACACTCACACACACACACACACACCGGGACAATCACCGCCCACACTCACACACACACACTCACACCGGGACAATCACCGCCCACACACACACACATACACACACACCGGGACAATCACCGCCCACACTCACACTCACACACACACCGGGACAATCACTGCCCACACTCACACACACACCGGGACAATCACTGCCCACACTCACACTCACACACACACCGGGACAATCACTGCCCACACTCACACTCACACCGGGACAATCACCGCCCACACTCTCACTCACACCGGGACAATCACCGCCCACACACACACACACATACACACACACCGGGACAATCACCGCCCACACTCACACACACACACACACACCGGGCCAATCACCGCCCACACTCACACACACACACTCACACCGGGACAATCACCGCCCACACACACACACATACACACACACCGGGACAATCACCGCCCACACTCACACACTCTCACTCACACCGGGACAATCACCGCCCACACTCTCTCACACACTCACACCGGGACAATCACCGCCCACACACACACTCACACCCGGACAATCACCGCCCACACTCATACACACACTCACACCGGGACAATCACTGCCCACACTCACACTGGGACAATCACCGCCCACACTCTCACTCACACCGGGACAATCACAGCCCACACTCACACACACACCGGGACAATCACCGCCCACACTCTCACTCACACACACACTCACACCGGGACAATCACTGACCACACTCACACTCACACCGGGACAATCACCTCCCACACTCACACACACATTCACACCGGGATAATCACCGCCCACACTCACACACACACCGGGACAATCACCGCCCACACTCTCACTCACACACACACTCACACCGGGACAATCACTGACCACACTCACACTGTGACAATCACCGCCCACACTCACACCGGGATAATCACCGCCCACACTCACACTCACACCGGGACAATCACCTCCCACACTCACACACACATTCACACCGGGATAATCACTGGCCACACTCACACACACACTCACACCGGGACAATCACCGCCCACACACACTCACACACACACTCACACCGGGACAATCACCGCCCACACTCACACTCACACACACACCGGGTCAATCACCGCCCACACTCACACACACACCGGGACAATCACCGCCCACACTCACAAACACACCAGGACAATCACTGCCCACACTCACACTCACACCGGGACAATCACCGCCCACACACACACTCACACCGGGACAATCACAGCCCACATTCACACACACACACACTCACACACCGGGACAATCACCGCCCACACTCACACACACACACACACCGGGACAATCACCGCCCACACTCACACACACACACACACCGGGACAATCACCGCCCACACTCACACTCACACACACACCGGGACAATCACCGCCCACACTCACACACACACACACACCGGGACAATCACCGCCCACACTCACACTCACACACACACCGGGACAATCACCGCCCACACTCACACTCACACACACACCGGGACAATCACCGCCCACACTCACACACACACACACACCAGGACAATCACCGCCCACACTCACACACACACCGGGACAATCACCGCACACACTCACACACACACCGGGACAATCAACACCCACACTCACACACACACCGGGACAATCACCGCCCACACACACACTCACACCGGGACAATCACCGCCCACACACACACACACACACTCACACCGGGACAATCACCGCCCACACACTCACACAGACACACACACCGGGACAATCACCGCCCACACACACTCACACAGACACACACACCGGGACAATCACCGCCCACACACACACACACACACACACACCGGGACAATCACCTCCCACACTCTCACACTCTCACTCACACCGGGACAATCACCGCCCACACTCACACACACACACTCACACCGGGACAATCACCGCCCACACACACACACACCGGGACAATCACCACCCACACTCACACACACACACTCACACCGGGACAATCACCGCCCACACTCACACACCGGGACAATCACCACCCACACTCACACACACACACACACACACACACACACCGGGACAATCACCACCCACACTCACACACACACACTCACACCGGGACAATCACCGCCCACACTCACACACCGGGACAATCACCACCCACACTCACACACACACACACACACACACACACCGGGACAATCACCGCCCACACTCTCACACTCTCACTCACACCGGGACAATCACCGCCCACACACACACACACACACTCACACCGGGACAATCACCGCCCACACTCACACACACACACCGGGACAATCACCGCCCACACTCACACACTCTCACTCACACCGGGACAATCACCGCCCACACTCTCACACTCTCACTCACACCGGGACAATCACCGCCCACACTCTCACACTCTCACTCACACCGGGACAATCACCGCCCACACTCACACTCACACCGGGACAATCACCGCCCACACTCACACCGGGACAATCACCGCCCACACTCACACTCACACCGGGACAATCACCGCCCACACTCACACTCACACCGGGACAATCACCGCCCACACTCTCACTCACACCGGGATAATCACCGCCCACACTCAAACTCACACCGGGACAATCACCTCCCACACTCACACACACACTCACACCGGGATACTCACCGCCCACACTCACACACACACTCACACCGGGACAATCACCGCCCACACACACACACACACACTCACACCGGGACAATCACCGCCCACACTCACACTCACACACACACCGGGTCAATCACCGCCCACACTCACACACACACCGGGACAATCAACGCCCACACTCACACACACTCACACCGGGACAATCACCGCCCACACTCACACACACACACACTCACACCGGGACAATCACCGCCCCCACACTCACACACACTCACACCAGGACAATCACTGCCCACACTCACACTCACACCGGGAGAATCACCGCCCACACTCACACTCACACCGGGACAATCACAGCCCACACTCACACACACACACACCCACACACCGGGACAATCACCGCCCACACTCACACACATACACACACACCGGGACAATCACCGCCCACACTCACACACACACCGGGACAATCACCGCCCACACTCACACACATACACACACACCGGGACAATCACCGCCCACACACACACACACACACTCACACCGGGACAATCACCGCCCACACTCACACAGACACACTCACACCGGGACAATCACCTCCCACACTCACACACACACACTCACACCGGGACAATCACCTCCCACACTCACTCCCACACACACCGGGACAATCACTGCTCACACTCACACCGGGACAATCACCGCCCACACTCACTCCCACACACACCGGGACAATCACCGCCCACACTCACTCCCACACACACCGGGACAATCACCGCCCACACTCACACTCACACCGGGACAATCACCGCCCACACTCACACTCACACCGGGACAATCACCGCCCACACTCACACACACACCGGGACAATCACCGCCCACACTCACACTCACACCGGGACAATCACCGCCCACACTCACACTCACACCGGGACAATCACTGCCCACACTCACACTCACACACACACCGGGACAATCACTGCCCACACTCACACTCACACACACACCGGGACAATCACTGCCCACACTCACACTCACACCGGGACAATCACCGCCCACACTCACACTCACACCGGGACAATCACCGCCCACACTCACACACACACCGGGACAATCACTGCCCACACTCACACACACACCGGGATAATCACCGCCCACACTCTCACTCACACCGGGACAATCACCGCCCACACTCACACACACACCGGGACAATCACCGCCCACACTCACACTCACACACACACCGGGACAATCACCGCCCACACACTCACTCACACACACACTTACACCGGGACAATCACTGCCCACACTCACACTGGGACAATCACCGCCCACACTCACACCGGGATAATCACCGCCCACACTCACACTCACACCGGGACAATCACCTCCCACACTCACACACACACCGGGACAATCACCGCCCACACTCACACACACACACTCACACCGGGATAATCACCGCCCACACACACACACACACTCACACCGGGACATTCACCGCCCACACTCACACACACACTCACACCGGGACAATCACCGCCCACACACACACACACACTCACACTGGGACAATCACCGCCCACACTCACACTCACACCGGGATAATCACCGCCCACACTCACACTCACACACTCACACCGGGACAATCACCTCCCACACTCTCACACACACCGGGACAATCACCGCTCACACTCACACACACACTCACACCGGGATAATCACCGCCCACACTCACACACACACTCACACCGGGACAATCACCGCCCACACTCACACTCACACACACACCGGGTCAATCACCGCCCACACTCACACACACACCGGGACAATCAACGCCCACACTCACAAACACACCAGGACAATCACTGCCCACACTCACACCGGGACAATCACCGCCCACACACACACTCACACCGGGACAATCACAGCCCACACTCACACACACCGGGACAATCACCGCCCACACTCACACACACACACACACACCGGGACAATCACCGCCCACACTCACACACACACACACACCGGGACAATCACCGCCCACACACACACACACACCGGGACAATCACCGCCCACACTCTCACACACACACACACACCGGGACAATCAACGCCCACACTCACACACACACCGGGACAATCAACGCCCACACTCACAAACACACCAGGACAATCACCGCCCACACTCACACTCACACCGGGACAATCACCGCCCACACACACACACTCACACGGGGACAATCACCGCCCACACTCACACACACACACACACACCGGGACAATCACCGCCCACACTCTCACACACACACACACACCGGGACAATCAACGCCCACACTCACACTCACACCGGGACAATCACCGCCCACACACACACACTCACACGGGGACAATCACCGCCCACACTCACACACACACACACTCACACCGGGACAATCACCGCCCACACACTCACACACACACACACACCGGGACAATCACCTCCCACACTCTCACACACACTCACACCGGGACAATCACCGCCCACACACACACACACACACTCACACACCGGGACAATCACCTCCCACACTCTCACACACACACACATCGGGACAATCACCGCCCACACTCTCACACTCTCACTCACACCGGGACAATCACCGCCCACACTCTCACACACACCGGGACAATCACCACCCACACTCACACACACACTCACACCGGGACAATCTCCGCCCACACTCACACACACACACTCACACCGGGACAATCACCGCCCACACACACACCGGGACAATCACCGCCCACACTCACACTCACACCGGGACAATCACCGCCCACACTCACACTCACACCGGGACAATCACCGCCCACACTCACACACACACTCACACCGGGACAATCACCGCCCACACTCACACCGGGACAATCACCGCCCACACTCACACACACACTCACACCGGGATAATCACCGCCCACACTCTCACACACACACTCACACCGGGACAATCACCGCCCACACTCACACTCACACCGGGATAATCACCGCCCACACTCACACTCACACCGGGACAATCACCTCCCACACTCACACACACACTCACACCGGGACAATCACCGCCCACACTCACACTCACAATGGGACAATCACCGCCCACACTCACACTCACACCGGGACAATCACCTCCCACACTCACACTCACACCGGGACAATCACCGCCCACACACACACACACCGGGACAATCAACGCCCACACTCACACACACACCGGGACAATCACCGCCCACACTCACACACACACACACACACCGGGACAATCAACGCCCACACTCACAAACACACCAGGACAATCACTGCCCACACTCTCACTCAAACCAGGACAATCACCGCCCACACTCACACTCACACCGGGACAATCACCGCCCACACACACACACACACACACACACACCGGGACAATCACCGCCCACACTCACACACACACACACACACCGGGACAATCACCGCCCACACTCACACACACACACACACACCGGGACAATCACCGCCCACACTCACACACACACACTCACACCGGGACAATCACCGCCCACACACACACACATACACACACACCGGGACAATCACCGCCCACACTCACACACACACACACACACACACCGGGACAATCACCGCCCACACTCACACACTCTCACTCACACCGGGACAATCACCGCCCACACTCTCTCACACACTCACACCGGGACAATCACCGCCCACACACACACTCACACCGGGACAATCACCGCCCACACTCACACTGGGACAATCACCGCCCACACTCACACTCACACCGGGACAATCACCGCCCACACTCATACACACACTCACACCGGGACAATCACTGCCCACACTCACACTGGGACAATCACCGCCCACACTCACACTCACACCGGGATAATCACGGCCCACACTCTCACTCACACCGGGACAATCACCGCCCACACTCTCACTCACACACACACTCACACCGGGACAATCACTGACCACACTCACACTCACACCGGGACAATCACCGCCCACACTCACACACACACCGGGACAATCACCGCCCACACTCTCACTCACACACACACACTCACACCGGGACAATCACTGACCACACTCACACTGTGACAATCACCGCCCACACTCACACTCACACCGGGATAATCACCGCCCACACTCACACTCACACCGGGACAATCACCTCCCACACTCACACACACATTCACACCGGGATAATCACTGGCCACACTCACACACACACTCACACCGGGACAATCACCGCCCACACACACTCACACACACACTCACACCGGGACAATCACCGCCCACACTCACACTCACACACACACCGGGTCAATCACCGCCCACACTCACACACACACCGGGACAATCAACGCCCACACTCACAAACACACCAGGACAATCACTGCCCACACTCACACTCACACCGGGACAATCACCGCCCACACACACACTCACACCGGGACAATCACAGCCCACATTCACACACACACACACTCACACACCGGGACAATCACCGCCCACACTCACACACACACACACACACACACCGGGACAATCTCCGCCCACACTCACACTCACACACACACCGGGACAATCACCGCCCACACTCACACACACACCGGGACAATCACCGCCCACACTCACACAAACACCGGGACAATCACCGCCCACACTCACACTCACACCGGGACAATCACCGCCCACACTCACACACACACCGGGACAATCACCGCCCACACACACACTCACACGGGGACAATCACCGCCCACACTCACACACACACACTCACACCGGGACAATCACCGCCCACACTCACACACACACACACACACACAGGGACAATCACCGCCCACACACACACTCACACGGGGACAATCACCGCACACACTCACACACACACACTCACACCGGGACAATCACCGCCCACACTCACACACACACACACACACACAGGGACAATCACCGCCCACACACACACTCACACGGGGACAATCACCGCCCACACTCACACAGACACACACACCGGGACAATCACCGCCCACACTCACACACACACACTCACACCGGGACAATCACCGCCCACACACTCACACAGACACACACACCGGGACAATCACCGCCCACACACACACACACACTCACACCGGGACAATCACCTCCCACACTCTCACACTCTCACTCACACCGGGACAATCACCGCCCACACTCACACACACACACTCACACCGGGACAATCACCGCCCACACACACACACACACACACACTCACACCGGGACAATCACCGCCCACACTCACACACACACACCGGGACAATCACCGCCCACACTCTCACACTCTCACTCATACCGGGACAATCACCGCCCACACTCACACACACACTCACACCAGGACAATCACCACCCACACTCTCACTCACACCGGGACAATCACCGCCCACACACACACACACACACACACTCACACCGGGACAATCACCGCCCACACACACACACACACACACACTCACACCGGGACAATCACCGCCCACACTCTCACACTCTCACTCATACCGGGACAATCACCGCCCACACTCACACACACACTCACACCAGGACAATCACCGCCCACACTCACACACACACTCACACCGGGACAATCACCGCCCACACACACACACACACACACTCACACCGGGACAATCACCGCCCACACTCACACTCACACACACACCGGGTCAATCACCGCCCACACTCACACACACACCGGGACAATCAACGCCCACACTCACAAACACACCAGGACAATCACTGCCCACACTCACACTCACACCGGGAGAATCACCGCCCACACTCACACACACACACACACCGGGACAATCACCGCCCACACTCACACACATACACACACACCGGGACAATCACCGCCCACACTCACACACACACCGGGACAATCACCGCCCACACTCACACACATACACACACACCGGGACAATCACCGCCCACACACACACTCACACCGGGACAATCACCTCCCACACTCACACACACACACTCACACCGGGACAATCACCTCCCACACTCACTCCCACACACACCGGGACAATCACCGCTCACACTCACACCGGACAATCACCGCCCACACTCACTCCCACACACACCGGGACAATCACCGCCCACACTCACACACACACACACCGGGACAATCACCGCCCACACTCACACTCACACCGGGACAATCACCGCCCACACTCACACTGGGACAATCACCGCCCACACTCACACTCACACCGGGACAATCACCGCCCACACTCACACACACACCGGGACAATCACTGCCCACACTCACACTCACACACACACCGGGACAATCACTGCCCACACTCACACTCACACCGGGACAATCACCGCCCACACTCACACTCACACCGGGACAATCACCGCCCACACTCACACACACACCGGGACAATCACTGCCCACACTCACACTCACACCGGGACAATCACCGCCCACACTCACACTCACACCGGGACAATCACCGCCCACACTCACACACACACCGGGACAATCACTGCCCACACTCACACACACACCGGGACAATCACTGCCCACACTCACACACACACCGGGATAATCACCGCCCACACTCACACACACACCGGGACAATCACTGCCCACACTCACACTCACACACACACCGGGACAATCACTGCCCACACTCACACTCACACCGGGACAATCACCGCCCACACTCACACTCACACACACACCGGGACAATCACTGCCCACACTCACACTCACACCGGGACAATCACCGCCCACACTCAAACTCACACCGGGACAATCACCTCCCACACTCACACACACACTCACACCGGGATACTCACCGCCCACACTCACACACACACTCACACCGGGACAATCACCGCCCACACACACACACACACACACTCACACCGGGACAATCACCGCCCACACTCACACTCACACACACACCGGGTCAATCACCGCCCACACTCACACTCACACACACACCGGGACAATCACTGCCCACACTCACACTCACACCGGGACAATCACCGCCCACACTCAAACTCACACCGGGACAATCACCTCCCACACTCACACACACACTCACACCGGGATACTCACCGCCCACACTCACACACACACTCACACCGGGACAATCACCGCCCACACACACACACACACACACTCACACCGGGACAATCACCGCCCACACTCACACTCACACACACACCGGGTCAATCACCGCCCACACTCACACACACACCGGGACAATCAACGCCCACACTCACAAACACACCAGGACAATCACTGCCCACACTCACACTCACACCGGGAGAATCACCGCCCACACTCTCACACACACACACACCGGGACAATCACCGCCCACACTCACACACATACACACACACCGGGACAATCACCGCCCACACTCACACACATACACACACACCGGGACAATCACCGCCCACACACACACACACACACTCACACCGGGACAATCACCGCCCACACTCACACAGACACACTCACACCGGGACAATCACCTCCCACACTCACACACACACACTCACACCGGGACAATCACCTCCCACACTCACTCCCACACACACCGGGACAATCACCGCTCACACTCACACCGGGACAATCACTGCCCACACTCACTCCCACACACACCGGGACAATCACCGCCCACACTCACTCCCACACACACCGGGACAATCACCGCCCACACTCACACTCACACCGGGACAATCACCGCCCACACTCACACTCACACCGGGACAATCACCGCCCACACTCACACTGGGACAATCACCGCCCACACTCACACTCACACCGGGACAATCACCGCCCACACTCACACACACACCGGGACAATCACTGCCCACACTCACACTCACACACACACCGGGACAATCACTGCCCACACTCACACTCACACCGGGACAATCACCGCCCACACTCACACTCACACCGGGACAATCACCGCCCACACTCACACACACACCGGGACAATCACTGCCCACACTCACACACACACCGGGACAATCACTGCCCACACTCACACACACACCGGGATAATCACCGCCCACACTCACACACACACCGGGACAATCACTGCCCACACTCACACTCACACACACACCGGGACAATCACTGCCCACACTCACACTCACACCGGGACAATCACCGCCCACACTCACACTCACACACACACCGGGACAATCACTGCCCACACTCACACTCACACCGGGACAATCACCGCCCACACTCAAACTCACACCGGGACAATCACCTCCCACACTCACACACACACTCACACCGGGATACTCACCGCCCACACTCACACACACACTCACACCGGGACAATCACCGCCCACACACACACACACACACACTCACACCGGGACAATCACCGCCCACACTCACACTCACACACACACCGGGTCAATCACCGCCCACACTCACACTCACACACACACCGGGACAATCACTGCCCACACTCACACTCACACCGGGACAATCACCGCCCACACTCAAACTCACACCGGGACAATCACCTCCCACACTCACACACACACTCACACCGGGATACTCACCGCCCACACTCACACACACACTCACACCGGGACAATCACCGCCCACACACACACACACACACACTCACACCGGGACAATCACCGCCCACACTCACACTCACACACACACCGGGTCAATCACCGCCCACACTCACACACACACCGGGACAATCAACGCCCACACTCACAAACACACCAGGACAATCACTGCCCACACTCACACTCACACCGGGAGAATCACCGCCCACACTCTCACACACACACACACCGGGACAATCACCGCCCACACTCACACACATACACACACACCGGGACAATCACCGCCCACACTCACACACACACCGGGACAATCACCGCCCACACTCACACACATACACACACACCGGGACAATCACCGCCCACACACACACACACACACTCACACCGGGACAATCACCGCCCACACTCACACAGACACACTCACACCGGGACAATCACCTCCCACACTCACACACACACACTCACACCGGGACAATCACCTCCCACACTCACTCCCACACACACCGGGACAATCACCGCTCACACTCACACCGGGACAATCACTGCCCACACTCACTCCCACACACACCGGGACAATCACCGCCCACACTCACTCCCACACACACCGGGACAATCACCGCCCACACTCACACTCACACCGGGACAATCACCGCCCACACTCACACTCACACCGGGACAATCACCGCCCACACTCACACTGGGACAATCACCGCCCACACTCACACTCACACCGGGACAATCACCGCCCACACTCACACACACACCGGGACAATCACTGCCCACACTCACACTCACACACACACCGGGACAATCACTGCCCACACTCACACTCACACCGGGACAATCACCGCCCACACTCACACCGGGACAATCACCGCCCACACTCACACACACACCGGGACAATCACTGCCCACACTCACACACACACCGGGACAATCACTGCCCACACTCACACCGGGACAATCACCGCCCACACTCACACCGGGACAATCACCGCCCACACTCACACACACACCGGGACAATCACTGCCCACACTCACACTCACACACACACCGGGACAATCACTGCCCACACTCACACTCACACCGGGACAATCACCGCCCACACTCTCACTCACACTCACACCGGGACAATCACCGCCCACACACACACACACACCGGGACAATCACCGCCCACACTCACACACACACTCACACCGGGACAATCACCGCCCACACACACACACACACCGGGACAATCACCGCCCACACTCACACACACACACACACCGGGACAATCACTGCCCACACACACACTCACACCGGGACAATCACCGCCCACACACACACACACATACACACACACCGGGACAATCACCGCCCACACTCACACACACACACCGGGACAATCACTGCCCACACTCACACTCACACCGGGATAATCACCGCCCACACTCTCACTCACACCGGGACAATCACCGCCCACACTCACACTCACACCGGGACAATCACCGCCCACACTCACACACACACACACACCGGGACAATCACTGCCCACACACACACTCACACCGGGACAATCACCGCCCACACACACACACACATACACACACACCGGGACAATCACCGCCCACACTCACACACACACACTGGGACAATCACCGCCCACACTCACACTCACACCGGGACAATCACTGCCCACACACACACACACATACACACACACTGGGACAATCACCGCCCACACACACACACACATACACACACACCGGGACAATCACCGCCCACACTCACACACACACCGGGACAATCACCGCCCACACTCACACTCACACTGGGACAATCACCGCCCACACTCACACTCACACCGGGATAATCACCGCCCACACTCTCACTCACACCGGGACAATCACCGCCCACACTCACACTCACACACACACCGGGTCAATCACCGCCCACACTCACACACACACACACCGGGACAATCACCGCCCACACTCACACACACACTCACACCGGGACAATCACCGCCCACACTCACACACACACTCACACCGGGACAATCACCGCCCACACACACACACACCGGGACAATCACCGCCCACACTCACACACACACACTCACACCGGGACAATCACCGGCCACACACACACACACACCGGGACAATCACCTCCCACACTCACACACACACTCACACCGGGACAATCACCGCCCACACACACACTCATACCGGGACAATCACCGCCCACACTCACACACACACTCACACCGGGACAATCACCGCCCACACACACACACACCGGGACAATCACCGCCCACACTCACACACACACACTCACACCGGGACAATCACCGCCCACACACACACACACACCGGGACAATCACCTCCCACACTCACACACACACTCACACCGGGACAATCACCGCCCACACACACACTCATACCGGGACAATCACCGCCCACACTCACACACACACACTCACACCGGGACAATCACCGCCCACACACACACTCATACCGGGACAATCACCTCCCACACTCACACACACACTCACACCGGGACAATCACCTCCCACACTCACACACACACTCACACCGGGACAATCACTGCCCACACTCACACACACACTCACACCGGGACAATCACCTCCCACACTCACACACACACTCACACCGGGACAATCACCTCCCACACTCACACTCACACCAGGACAATCACCGCCCACACTCACACACACACACACTCACACCGGGACAATCACCTCCCACACTCTCCCACACACTCACACCAGGACAATCACCGCCTACACTCACACACACACACACTCACACCGGGATAATCACCGCCCACACTCACACACACACTCACACCGGGACAATCACCTCCCACACTCTCATACACACTCACACCGGGACAATCACCTCCCACACTCTCACACACACTCACACCGGGACAATCACCTCCCACACTCACACACACACCGGGACAATCACCGCCCACACTCACACTCACACCAGGACAATAACCGCCCACACTCACACACACTCACACCGGGACAATCACGCCCCACACTCGCACACATACTCACACCAGGATAAACACCGCCCACACTCACACACAAACTCACACCGGGATAATCACCGCGCACACTCACACACACACTCACACCGGGACAATCACTGCACACACACACTCACACCGGGACAATCACCGCCCACACTCACACTCACACCGGGACAATCACCACCCACACTCACACTCACACCGGGACAATCACCGCCCACACTCACACTCACACACACACACACACTCACACCGGGACAATCACCGCCCACACTCACACCGGGACAATCACCGCCCACACTCTCACTCACACCGGGACAATCACCGCCCACACTCACACACACCGGGACAATCACCGCCCACACTCACACACACACTCACACCGGGACAATCACCTCCCACACTCACACACACACCGGGACAATCACCGCCCACACTCACACACACCGGGACAATCACCGCCCACACTCACACTCACACCGGGACAATCACCGCCCACACTCACACACACACTCACACCGGGACAATCACCTCCCACACACACACACACACCGGGACAATCACCTCCCACACTCTCACACACACTCACACCGGGACAATCACCGCCCACACTCACACACACACACACACCGGGACAATCACCGCCCACACTCACACACACTCACACCGGGACAATCACCTCCAACACTCACACACACACTCACACCGGGACAATCACCGCCCACACTCACACACACACCGGGACAATCACCGCCCACACACACCGGGACAATCACCGCCCACATACACACCGGGACAATCACCGCCCACACTCACACTCACACCGGGACAATCACCGCCCACACTCACACTGGGACAATCACCGCCCACACACACTCACACCGGGACAATCACCGCCCACACACACACTCACACACACACTCACACCGGGACAATCACTGCCCACACTCACACTGGGACAATTACCGCCCACACTCACACTCACACCGGGACAATCACTGCCCACACTCACACTGGGACAATCACCGCCCACACACACTCACACCGGGACAATCACAGCCCACACTCACACACACACACACACACACCGGGACAATCACCGCCCACACACACACACACACACACACACACACCGGGACAATCACCGCCCACACTCACACACACACAGGGACAATCACCGCCCACACTCACACACACACTTACACCGGGACAATCACCGCCCACACTCACACTCACACCGGGACAATCACCGCCCACACTCACACACACACCGGGATAATCACCGCCCACACTCACACACACACACTCACACCGGGACAATCACCTCCCACACTCACACACTCACACTCACACCAGGACAATCACCGCCCACACTCACACACACTCACACCGGGACAATCACCTCCCACACTCACACACACACACTCACACCGGGACAATCACCGCCCACACTCACACACACACCGGGACAATCACCGCCCACACACACACACACACCAGGACAATCACCGCCCACACTCACACACACACCGGGACAATCACCGCCCACACACACACACACACCGGGACAATCACCGCCCACACACACACACACACCGGGACAATCACCGCCCACACTCACACACACACCGGGACAATCACCGCCCACATACACACAGGGACAATCACCGCCCACACTCACACTCACACCGGGACAATCACCGCCCACACTCACACCGGGACAATCACCGCCCACACTCACACTCACACTGCGACAATCACCGCCCACACTCACACACACACTCACACCGGGATAATCACCGCCCACACTCACACACACACTCACACCGGGACAATCACCGCCCACACTCACACACACTCACACCGGGACAATCACCGCCCACACTCACACTTACACCGGGACAATCACCTCCCACACTCACACACACACTCACACCGGGATAATCATCGCCCACACTCACACACACACTCACACCGGGACAATCACCGCCCACACACACACACTCACATCGGGACAATCACCTCCCACACTCACACAGACACTCACACCGGGACAATCACCGCCCACACTCACACACACACTCACACCGGGACAATCACCGCCCACACTCACACACACACACACACACACACACACACACCGGGACAATCACCGCCCACACTCTCACACACACACACACACCGGGACAATCACCGCCCACACTCACACCGGGACAATCACCGCCCACACTCACACACACACTCACACCGGGACAATCACCGCCCACACTCTCACTCACACACACACTCACACCGGGACAATCACTGCCCACACTCTCACTCACACCGGGACAATCACCGCCCACACTCACACTCACACACACCGGGACAATCACTGCCCACACACACACTCACACACACACACATCGGGACAATCACTGCCCACACACACACTCACACACACACACACCGGGACAATCACTGCCCACACTCTCACTCACACCGGGACAATCACCGCCCACACTCACACTCACACACACCGGGACAATCACTGCCCACACACACACTCACACACACACACACCGGGACAATCACTGCCCACACACACACTCACACACACACACACCGGGACAATCACTGCCCACACTCTCACTCACACCGGGACAATCACCGCCCACACTCACACTCACACCGGGATAATCACCGCCCACACTCTCACTCACACCGGGACAATCACCGCCCACACTCACACTCACACACACACCGGGTCAATCACTGCCCACACTCACACACACACCGGGACAATCACCGCCCACACTCACACTAGGACAATCACCGCCCACACTCACACACACACTCACACTGGGACAATCACCGCCCACACTCTCACTCACACCGGGACAATCACCGCCCACACACACACACTCACACCAGGACAATCACCGCCCACACTCACACACACACACTCACACCGGGACAATCACCGCCCACACTCACACTCACACCGGGACAATCACCGCCCACACACACACTCACACCAGGACAATCACCGCCCACACTCACACACACACACTCACACCGGGACAATCACCGCCCACACTCTCACTCACACCGGGACAATCACCGCCCACACACACACTCACACCGGGACAATCACCGCCCACACTCACACACACACACTCACACCGGGACAATCACCGCCCACACTCACACTCACACCGGGACAATCACCGCCCACACACACACTCACACCAGGACAATCACCGCCCACACACACACTCACACCGGGACAATCACCGCCCACACTCACACCAGGACAATCACCGCCCACACACACACTCACACCGGGACAATCACCGCCCACACTCACACCGGGACAATCACCGCCCACACTCACACACACTCACAACGGGACAATCACCGCCCACACACACACTCACACCGGGACAATCACCGCCCACACACACACTCACACCGGGACAATCACCGCCCACACTCACACTCACACCGGGACAATCACTGCCCACACACACACACACCGGGACAATCACCGCCCACACTCACACACACACACTCACACGGGGACAATCACCGCCCACACTCACACACTCACACCGGGACAATCACCGCCCACACTCACACTCACACCGGGACAATCACTGCCCACACACACACTCACACCGGGACAATCACCTCCCACACTCTCACACACACTCACACCGGGACAATCACCTCCAACATTCACACACACACTCACACCGGGACAATCACCGCCCACACTCACACTCACACCGGGACAATCACCGCCCACACTCACACACACACTCACACCGGGACAATCACCGCCCACACTCACACACACACTCACACCGGGACAATCCCCGCCCACACACACACTCACACCGGGACAATCACCGCCCACACACACACACACCGGGACAATCACCGCCCACACTCACACACACACACTCACACCGGGACAATCACCGCCCACACACACACACACACACCGGGACAATCACCTCCCACACTCACACACACACTCACACCGGGACAATCACCTCCAACACTCACACACACACTCACACCGGGACAATCACCTCCAACACTCACACACACACTCACACCGGGACAATCACCGCCCACACTCACACACACACACCGGGACAATCACCGCCCACACTCTCACACACACTCACACCGGGACAATCACCGCCCACACTCACACACACACTCACACCGGGACAATCACCTCCCACACTCTCACACACACTCACACCGGGACAATCACCTCCCACACTCTCACACACACTCACACCGGGACAATCACCTCCAACACTCACACACACACTCACACCGGGACAATCACCGCCCACACACACACTCACACCGGGACAATCACCGCCCACACACACACACACCGGGACAATCACCGCCCACACTCACACACACACACTCACACCGGGACAATCACCGCCCACACACACACACACACACCGGGACAATCACCTCCCACACTCACACACACACTCACACCGGGACAATCACCGCCCACACACACACTCATACCGGGACAATCACCTCCCACACTCACACACACACACACACCGGGACAATCACCGCCCACACTCACACACACACACTCACACCGGGACAATCACCGCCCACACTCACACACACACACCGGGACAATCAACGCCCACACTCTCACTCACACCAGGACAATCACCTCCCACACTCACACACACACACCGGGACAATCACCTCCCACACTCACACACACTCACACCGGGACAATCACTGCCCACACTCACACACACACTCACACCGGGACAATCACTGCCCACACTCACACACACACCAGGACAATCACCGCCCACACTCACACACACACACACTCACACCGGGACAATCACCTCCCACACTCTCACACACACTCACACCGGGACAATCACCTCCCACACTCTCACACACACTCACACCAGGACAATCACCGCCCACACTCACACACACACACACTCACACCGGGATAATCACCGCCCACACTCACACACACACTCACACCGGGACAATCACCTCCCACACTCTCACACACACTCACACCGGGCCAATCACCTTCCACACTCTCACACACACTCACACCGGGACAATCACCTCCCACACTCACACACACACCGGGACAATCACCGCCCACACTCACACTCACACCAGGACAATAACCGCCCACACTCACACACACTCACACCGGGACAATCACGTCCCACACTCGCACACACACTCACACCAGGACAATCACCGCCCACACTCACACACAAACTCACAACGGGATAATCACCGCGCACACTCACACACACACTCACACCGGGACAATCACTGCACACACACACTCACACCGGGACAATCACCTCCCACACTCACACACACACTCACACCGGGACAATCACCGCCCACACACACACTCATACCGGGACAATCACCTCCCACACTCACACACACACACACACCGGGACAATCACCGCCCACACTCACACACACACACTCACACCGGGACAATCACTGCCCACACTCACACACACACTCACACTGGGACAATCACCTCCCACACTCACACACACACTCACACCGGGACAATCACTGCCCACACTCACACACACACTCACACCGGGACAATCACCTCCCACACTCACACACACACTCACACCGGGACAATCACCTCCCACACTCACACTCACACCAGGACAATCACCGCCCACACTCACACACACACCAGGACAATCACCGCCCACACTCACACACACACACACTCACACCGGGACAATCACCTCCCACACTCTCACACACACTCACACCAGGACAATCACCGCCCACACTCACACACACACACACTCACACCGGGATAATCACCGCCCACACTCACACACACACTCACACCGGGACAATCACCTCCCACACTCTCACACACACTCACACCGGGACAATCACCTTCCACACTCTCACACACACTCACACCGGGACAATCACCTCCCACACTCACACACACACCGGGACAATCACCGCCCACACTCACACTCACACCAGGACAATAACCGCCCACACTCACACACACTCACACCAGGACAATCACGTCCCACACTCGCACACACACTCACACCAGGACAATCACCGCCCACACTCTCACACAAACTCACACCGGGATAATCACCGCGCACACTCACACACACACTCACACCGGGACAATCACTGCACACACACACTCACACCGGGACAATCACCGCCCACACTCACACTCACACCGGGACAATCACCACCCACACTCACACTCACACCGGGACAATCACCGCCCACACTCACACTCACACACACACACACACTCACACCGGGACAATCACCGCCCACACTCACACCGGGACAATCACCGCCCATACTGTCACTCACGCCGGGACAATCACCGCCCACACTCACACACACTCACACCGGGACAATCACCGCCCACACTCACACTCACACCGGGACAATCACCTCCCACACTCTCACACACACTCACACCGGGACAATCACCTCCAACATTCACACACACACTCACACCGGGACAATCACCGCCCACACTCACACTCACACCGGGACAATCACCGCCCACACACACACTCACACCGGGACAATCACCTCCCACACTCTCACACACACTCACACCGGGACAATCACCTCCAACACTCACACACACACTCACACCGGGACAATCACCGCCCACACTCACACACACACTCACACCGGGACAATCACCGCCCACACACACACTCACACCGGGACAATCACCGCCCACACACACACACACCGGGACAATCACCGCCCACACTCACACACACACCGGGATAATCACCGCCCACACTCACACACACACTCACACCGGGACAATCACCGCCCACACACACACTCACACCGGGACAATCACCGCCCACACACACACACACACCGGGACAATCACCTCCCACACTCACACACACACTCACACCGGGACAATCACCGCCCACACACACACTCATACCGGGACAATCACCTCCCACACTCACACACACACTCACACCGGGACAATCACCGCCCACACACACACTCATACCGGGACAATCACCTCCCACACTCACACACACACTCACACCGGGACAATCACTGCCCACACTCACACACACACTCACACCGGGACAATCACCTCCCACACTCACACACACACTCACACCGGGACAATCACCGCCCACACTCACACTCACACCAGGACAATCACCGCCCACACTCACACACACACTCACACCGGGACAATCACCTCCCACACTCACACTCACACCGGGACAATCACCTCCCACACTCACACACACACTCACACCGGGACAATCACCGCCCACACTCACACACACACTCACACCGGGACAATCACCTCCCACACTCACACACACACTCACACCGGGACAATCACCTCCCACACTCACACACACACTCACACCGGGACAATCACCTCCCACGCTCACACTCACACCAGGACAATCACCGCCCACACTCACACACACACTCACACCGGGACAATCACCGCCCACACTCACACACACACTCACACCGGGACAATCACCTCCCACACTCACACACACACTCACACCGGGACAATCACCTCCCACACTCACACTCACACCAGGACAATCACCGCCCACACTCACACACACACTCACACCGGAACAATCACCTCCCACACTCACACCAGGACAATCACCGCCCACACACACACTCACACCAGGACAATCACCGCCCACACTCACACACACGCACTCACACCGGGACAATCACCGCCCACACTCACACTCACACCGGGACAATCACCGCCCACACTCACACTCACACCGGGACAATCACCGCCCACACTCACACTCTCACCGGGACAATCACCGCCCACACTCACACCGGGAGAATCACCTCCCACACTCACACACACCGGGACAATCACCGCCCACACTCACACACACCGGGACAATCACCGCCCACACTCACACCGGGACAATCACCGCCCACACTCACACCGGGACAATCACCGCCCACACTCACACACACACTCACACCGGGACAATCACCTCCCACACTCACACACACACCGGGACAATCACCGCCCACACACACACACACCGGGACAATCACCTCCCACACTCTCACACACACTCACACCGGGACAATCACCGCCCACACTCACACACACACACACACACCGGGACAATCACTGCCCACACTCACACACACACTCACACCGGGACAATCACCTCCAACACTCACACACACACACACACCGGGACAATCACCGCCCACACTCACACCGGGACAATCACCGCCCACACTCACACTCACACCGGGACAATCACCTCCCACACTCTCACACACACTCACACCGGGACAATCACCGCCCACACTCACACACACACACACACACCGGGACAATCACCGCCCACACTCACACACACTCACACCGGGACAATCACCTCCCACACTCTCACACACACTCACACCGGGACAATCACCGCCCACACTCACACACACTCCGGGACAATCACCGCCCACACACACCGGGTCAATCACCGCCCACATACACACTCACACCGGGACAATCACCGCCCACACTCACACTCACACCGGGACAATCACCGCCCACACTCACACTGGGACAATCACCGCCCACACTCACACTCACACCGGGACAATCACCGCCCACACTCACACTGGGACAATCACCGCCCACACTCACACTCACACCGGGACAATCACAGCCCACACTCACACACACACACACACACACACACACCGGGACAATCACCGCCCACACACACACACACCGGGACAATCACCGCCCACACTCACACACACACCGGGACAATCAACGCCCACACTCACACACACACAGGGACAATCACCGCCCACACTCACACTCACACCAGGACAATCACCGCCCACACTCACACACACACTTACACCGGGACAATCACCGCCGACACTCACACTCACACCGGGACAATCACCGCCCACACTCACACACACACTCACACCGGGATAATCACCGCCCACACTCACACACACACACTCACACCGGGACAATCACCTCCCACACTCTCACGCACACTCACACCGGGACAATCACCTCCCACACTCACACTCACACCAGGACAATCACCGCCCACACTCACACACACTCACACCGGGACAATCACCTCCAACACTCACACACACACTCACACCGGGACAATCACCTCCCACACTCACACACACACACTCACACCGGGACAATCACCGCCCACACTCTCACACACTCACACCGGGACAATCACCTCCCACACTCACACACACACTCACACCGGGACAATCACCTCCCACACTCACACACACACACTCACACCGGGACAATCACCTCAAACACTCACACACACTCACACCGGGACAATCACCTCCCACACTCTCACACACTCACACCGGGACAATCACCTCCCACACTCACACACACACACACACCGGGACAATCACCTCCCACACTCACACACACACACACACCGGGACATTCACCTCCCACACTCACACACACACACTCACACCGGGATAATCACCGCCCACACACACACTCACACCGGGACAATCACCTCCCACACTCTCACACACACTCACACCAGGACAATCACCGCCCACACTCACACACACACACTCACACCGGGACAATCACCTCCCACACACACACTCACACCGGGATAATCACTGCACACACACACTCACACCGGGACAATCACCGCCCACACTCACACTCACACCGGGACAATCACCGCCCACACTCACACCGGGACAATCACCGCCCACACTCACACTCACACCGGGACAATCACCGCCCACACACACACTCACACCAGGACAATCACCGCCCACACTCACACACACGCACTCACACCGGGACAATCACCGCCCACACTCACACTCACACCGGGACAATCACCGCCCACACTCACACTCACACACACACCGGGACAATCACCGCCCACACTCACACTCTCACCGGGACAATCACCGCCCACACTCACACCGGGAGAATCACCTCCCACACTCACACACACACTCACTCACACCGGGACAATCACCGCCCACACTCACACACACTGGGACAATCACCGCCCACACTCACACTCACACCGGGACAATCACCGCCCACACTCACACCGGGACAATCACCGCCCACACTCACACACACACTCACACCGGGACAATCACCTCCCACACTCACACACACACCGGGACAATCACCGCACACACAGACCGGGACAATCACCTCCCACACTCTCACACACACTCACACCGGGACAATCACCGCCCACACTCACACACACACCGGGACAATCACCGCCCACACTCACACACACTCACACCGGGACAATCACCTCCAACACTCACACACACACTCACACCGGGACAATCACCGCCCACACTCACACACACACCGGGACAATCACCGCCCACACTCACACACACACCGGGACAATCACCGCCCACACTCACACTGGGACAATCACCGCCCACACTCACACACACACCGGGACAATCACCGCCCACATACACACCGGGACAATCACCGCCCACACTCACACTCACACCGGGACAATCACCGCCCACACTCACACTGGGACAATCACCGCCCACACTCACACTCACACCGGGACAATCACCGCCCACACACACACTCACACCGGGACAATCACAGCCCACACTCACACACACACACACACACACACACCGGGACAATCACCGCCCACACTCACACTCACACCGGGACAATCACCGCCCACACACACACTCACACCGGGACAATCACAGCCCACACTCACACACACACACACACACACACCGGGACAATCAACGCCCACACTCACACACACACAGGGACAATCACCGCCCACACTCACACTCACACCAGGACAATCACCGCCCACACTCACACACACACTTACACCGGGACAATCACCGCCCACACTCACACACACACTCACACCGGGATAATCACCGCCCACACTCACACACACACACTCACACCGGGACAATCACCTCCCACACTCTCACGCACACTCACACCGGGACAATCACCTCTCACACTCACACTCACACCAGGACAATCACCGCCCACACTCACACACACTCACACCGGGACAATCACCTCCAACACTCACACACACACTCACACCGGGACAATCACCTCCCACACTCACACACACACACTCACACCGGGACAATCACCTCCCACACTCACACACACACTCACACCGGGACAATCACCTCCCACACTCACACACACACACTCACACCGGGACAATCACCTCAAACACTCACACACACTCACACCGGGACAATCACCTCCCACACTCTCACACACTCACACCGGGACAATCACCTCCCACACTCACACACACACACACACCGGGACAATCACCTCCCACACTCACACACACACACTCACACCGGGACATTCACCTCCCACACTCACACACACACACTCACACCGGGATAATCACCGCCCACACACACACTCACACCGGGACAATCACCGCCCACACTCACACTCACACCAGGACAATCACCGCCCACACTCACACACACACACTCACACCGGGACAATCACCTCCCACACTCTCACACACACTCACACCGGGATAATCACCGCCCACACTCACACTCACACCAGGACAATCACCGCCCACACTCACACACTCACACACACACACTCACACCGGGACAATCACCGCCCACACTCACACCGGGACAATCACCGCCCACACTCTCACTCACACCGGGACAATCACCGCCCACACTCACTCACACCGGGACAATCACCTCCCACACTCACACCGGGACAATCACCGCCCACACTCACACACACACACACACACTCACACCGGGACAATCACCGCCCACACTCACACTCACACCGGGTCAATCACCGCCCACACTCACACTCACACCGGGACAATCACCGCCCACACTCACACTCACACCGGGACAATCACCGCCCACACTCACACTCACACCGGGACAATCACCGCCCACACTCACACACACACTCACACCGGGACAATCACCGCCCACACTCACACACACACACTCACACCGGGACAATCACCGCCCACACTCTCACTCACACCGGGACAATCGGTGGGTGGCATGGTGGCACAGTGGTTAGCACTGCTGCCTCACAGCGCCAGAGACCCGGGTTCACTTCCTGCCTCAGGCAACTGACTGTGTGGAGTTTGCACGTTCTCCCCGTGTCTGCGTGGGTTTCCTCCGGGTGCTCCGGTTTCCTCCCACAGTCACAAAGATGTGCAGGTCAGGTGAATTGGCCATGCTAAATTGCCCATAGTGTTAGGTAAGGGGTAAATGTAGGGGTATGGGTGGGTTCGCTTCGGCGGGTCAGTGTTGACTTGTTGGGCCGAAGGGCCTGTTTCCACACTGAAATGTAATGTAATCTAATCTAATCTAATCTACACACGAGGCAGACACACACACACTCAGACGTACACATAGAGGCAGACGCACACACACACACACAGACGTACACAGTCATACACGAACGAACACACAGACGTACGCACACACACAGACATACACACAGACGTACGCACACACACAGATGTACACATACACACACATGGAGGCAGACACACACATACACACAGTCATACACACACGCACACACAGAGGCAGACACACACACAGTCATACACACACACAGATGCACACACAGCCATGCACACAGACACAGACACAGACACACACACACGGGGACACCACCCACTAGGTATACGGCAGCTACTCATGCGATTCAGCCAATGTTGTCTATCTCATACACTGCAGGTAAGGATGCCCTGAGTCATGGTACATTGGGGAAACCGAGCAAAGGCTACAACAACGGATGAATGGGCACCACACAACAATCAACAGACAGGAGGGTTCCCTCCCAGTCGGAAAACACTTCAGTGGTCCGGGACATTCGATCTCGGACCTTCGGGTGACCATCCTCCAAGGCGGTGGCACAGTGGTTAGCACAGCTGCCTCAGGTGCCAGGGACCCGGGTTCAGTTCCAGCCTCGGGTGACTGTCTGTGTGGAGTTTGCACATTCTCCCCGTGTCTGTGTGGGTTTCCTCCCACAGTCCAACAATGTGCAGGTTAGATGAATTGGCCGTGTTAAATTGCCAATAGTGTTCAGGGATGTGCAAGTGAGATGTGCTTTCAGGAGTAAATGCAGAGTAATAGGGGTAGTGGAATGGGTCTGGGAGAGATACTCTTTGGAGGGTTGGGGTTCGGCTAAATGGCCTGTTTCCACATTGGAGGAAATCTATGATGTATATAAATGCCGGATGGAATTTGTATCTGCAGATATGTTCTATTTTGCTCAAAAAATGCCGAACCTGGAAGCAGTCACTGCAGGTAGTGAATCGATATAATATTTGGATATACATTGCCTGAGCTGGGATGTCAGCTTTTGTTATAAAACCTTAACTTATCACAAGAACATGACTTAACAGAA
Organism: Chiloscyllium plagiosum; assembly: GCF_037043375.1. Taxonomy (NCBI): domain Eukaryota; kingdom Metazoa; phylum Chordata; class Chondrichthyes; order Orectolobiformes; family Hemiscylliidae; genus Chiloscyllium; species Chiloscyllium plagiosum. Next base: position 180,925,456 of record NW_028270139.1, read on the forward strand.
ATTCTGGGATGTTCATATTAAAGAACTGAAACCAGCAAACCCATTCTAAAGGATGAAAGACTGAACAATCTGGGTTTGTTTCATGTATTATGTATGAGTGTAATCTTTTTGCTGTAAATTCTGTGTTGTATGACCCTGCCCCACCTGATGAAGGGGCAGCGCTCCGAAAGCTAGTGCTTCCAGATAAACCTGTTGGATTGTAACCTGGTGCTGTGTGATTTTTAACTTTGTCCGTCCTTCCCAGGCAGTGATTCCAGATTCCCACCACCTTCTGGGTGAAAAACGTCACATCTCCCCTGAACCTCCAGTCCCTCCCCTTCAATCCAGGCCCCTCTGCTCCCTGACCCCCCCCCCATCAAGGGAACAACTTCCTGTCTCTGCCCGCTCACCATTTTATCCATCTCAATCATGTCCCCCCCGCCCCTCAATCTGCTGTACTCAAAGAAGAACAGCCACAGGCTGTCCAATCTCTCTGTCTCTCCATCCCTGAAACTCCCCAGGCCAGGAAACATCCTGGTAAATCTCCCAGGGCCCGGTGTGAGGGTCACTCAGGGCCCAGTGTGAGGGTCACTCAGGGCCCGGTGTCAGGGTCACTCAGGGCCCGGTGTCAGGGTCACTCAGGGCCCGGTGTCAGGGTCACGCAGGGCCCGGTGTCAGGGTCACGCAGGGCCCGGTGTGAGGGTCACTCAGGGCCCGGTGTGACGGTCTCTCAGGGCCCGGTGTGACGGTCTCTCAGGGCCCGGTGTGAGGGTCACTCAGGGCCCGGTGTCAGGGTCACTCAGGGCCCGGTGCGAGGGTCACTCAGGGCCCGGTGCGAGGGTCACTCAGGGCCCGGTGCGAGGGTCACTCAGGGCCCGGTGTGAGGGTCCCCCAGGGCCGGTGTCAGGGTCACTCAGGGCCCGGTGTCAGGGTCACTCAGGGCCCGGTGTCAGGGTCACTCAGGGCCCGGTGTCAGGGTCACTCAGGGCCCGGTGTGACGGTCTCTCAGGGCCCAGTGTGAGGGTCACTCAGGGCCCGGTGTGAGGGTCACTCAGGGCCCGGTGTGAGGGTCCCCCAGGGCCCGGTGTGAGGGTCACTCAGCGCCCGGTGTCAGGGTCACTCAGGGCCCGGTGTCAGGGTCACTCAGGGCCCGGTGTCAGGGTCACTCAGGGCCCGGTGTGAGGGTCACTCAGGGCCCGGTGGAGGGTCACTCAGGGCCCGGTGAGAGGGTCACTCAGGGCCCGGTGTCAGGGTCACTCAGGGCCCGGTGTGAGGGTCACTCAGGGCCCGGTGTGAGGGTCATTCAGGGCCCGGTGTGACGGTCTCTCAGGGCCCGGTGTGAGGGTCACTCAGGGCCCGGTGCGAGGGTCACTCAGGGCCCTGTGCGAGGGTCACTCAGGGCCCAGTGTCAGGGTCACTCAGGGCCTGGTGTGACGGTCTCTCAGGGCCCGGTGTGAGGATCACTCAGGGCCCGGTGCGAGGGTCACTCAGGGCACGGTGCGAAGGTCACTCAGGGCCCGGTGTGAGGGTCATTCAGGGCCCGGTGTGACGGTCTCTCAGGGCCCGGTGTGAGGGTCACTCAGGGCCCGGTGTGAGGGTCACTCAGGGCCCGGTGTCAGGGTCACTCAGGGCCCGGTGTGACGGTCTCTCAGGGCCCGGTGTGACGGTCTCTCAGGGCCCGGTGTGAGGGTCACTCAGGGCCCGGTGTCAGGGTCACTCAGGGCCCGGTGTGAGCGTCACTCAGGGCCCGGTGTGAGGGTCACTCAGGGCCCGGTGTGAGGGTCACTCAGGGCCCGGTGTCAGGGTCAATCAGGGCCCGGTGTGAGGGTCACTCAGGGCCCGGTGTCAGGGTCACTCAGGGCCCGGTGTCAGGGTCACTCAGGGCCCGGTGTGAGGGTCACTCAGGGCCCGGTGTGAGGGTCACTGAGGGCCCGGTGTGAGGGTCCCCCAGGGCCCGGTGTGAGGGTCACTCAGGGCCCGGTGTCAGGGTCACTCAGGGCCCGGTGTCAGGGTCACTCAGGGCCCGGTGTCAGGGTCACTCAGGGCCCGGTGTGAGGGTCACTCAGGGCCCGGTGTGAGGGTCACTCAGGGCCCGGTATGAGGGTCACTCAGGGCCCAGTGTGAGGGTCTCTCAGGCCCGGTGTGAGGAGCTCCCCGTGCCCGGTGTGAGGGTCACTCAGGGGCCGAGCATGGCAGTCTCTCAGCTTGGCATGGCCTCAATATGGTGTCCCAGGGGGGATTCCAGAGCAATCTTCCAGCCTCATGAACCTTGAGGTGAGACCTGGTGTAGACTGGAGCTAAGGCCCAGAGTGGACTGGAGCTAAGGCCCCGTGTAGACTGGAGCTAAGGCTCGGTGTAGACTGGAGCTAAGGCCCAGTGTAGACTGGAGCTAAGGCCCAGAGTGGACTGGAGCTAAGGCCCCGTGTAGACTGGAGCTAAGGCTCGGTGTAGATTGGAGCTAACGCCCTGCGTAGACTGGAGCTAAGGCCCCGTGTAGATTGGAGCTAAGGCCCCGTGTAGACTTGAGCTAAGGCCCCAGTGTAGACTGGAGCTAAGGCCCGGTGTAGACTGGAGCTAAGGCCCCGTGTAGACTGGAGCTAAGGCCCCGTATAGCCTGGAGCTAAGGCCCGGTGTAGACTGGAGCTAAGGCCCCGTGTAGACTGGAGCTAAGGCCCCGTGTAGATTGGAGCTAAGGCCCCGTGTAGACTGGAGCTAAGGCCCCGTGTAGACTGGAGCTAAGGCCCCAGTGTAGACTGGAGCTAAGGCCCGGTGTAAACTGGAGCTAAGGCCCCGTGTAGACTGGAGCTAAGGCCCCGTATAGCCTGGAGCTAAGGCCCGGTGTAGACTGGAGCTAAGGCCCCGTGTAGACTGGAGCTAAGGCCCCGTGTAGATTGGAGCTAAGGCTCGGTGTAGACTGGAGCTAAGACCCCGTGTAGACTGGAGCTAAGGCGCCATGTAGACTGGAGCTAAGGCCAGGTGTAGATTGGAGCTAAGGCTCGGTGTAGACTGGAGCTAAGGCCCAGTGTAGACGAGAGCTAAGGCCCGGTGTAGATTGGACCTAAGGCTCGGTGTAGACTGCAGCTAAGGCTCGGTGTAGACTGGAGCTAAGGCCCGGTGTAGACTGGAGCTAAGGCTTGTGTAGACTGGAGCTAAGGCCCCGTGTAGACTGGAGCTAAGGCCCGGTGTAGACTGGAGCTAAGGCTCGTGTAGAATGGAGCTAAGGCTCGGTATAGACTGGAGCTAAGGCCCCATGTAGACTGGAGCTAAGGCTCGGTGTAGACTGGAGCTAAGGCCCGGTGTAGACTGGAGCTAAGGGCCCGTGTAGACTGGAGCTAAGGCCCCGTGTAGACTGGAGGTAAGGCCCCGTGTAGATTGGAGCCAAGGCCCCGTGTAGACTGGAGCTCAGGCCGCGTGTAGACTGGAGCTAAGGCCCCGGTGTAGACTGGAGCTAAGGCCCCGGTGTAGACTGGAGCTAAGGCCCCGGTGTAGACTGGAGCTAAGGCCCCGGGTAGACTGGAGCTAAGGCCCCGTGTAGATTGGAGCTAAGGCTCGGTGTAGACTGGAGCTAAGGCCCCGTTAGACTGGAGCTAAGGCCCCGTGTAGACTGGAGCTAAGGCCCCGGTGTAGACTGGAGCTAAGGCCCCGTGTAGACTGGAGCTAAGGCCCCGTGTAGACTGGAGCTAAGGCCGGGTGTAGACTGGAGGTAAGGCCCCGGTGTAGACTGGAGCTAAGGCCCCGTGTAGACTGGAGCTAAGGCTCGGTGTAGATTGGAGCTAAGGCCCCATGTAGACTGGAGCTAAGGCCCCATGTAGACTGGAGCTAAGGCTCGGTGTAGACTGGAGCTAAGGCCCGGTGTAGACTGGAGCTAAGGCCCCGTGTAGACTGGAGCTAAGGCCCCGTTAGACTGGAGCTAAGGCCCCGTGTAGACTGGAGCTAAGGCCCCGTGTAGATTGGAGCTAAGGCCCCATGTAGACTGGAGCTAAGGCCACGTGTAGACTGGAGCTAAGGCCCCGGTGTAGACTGAAGCTAAGGCCCCGTGCAGACTGGAGCTAAGGCCCCGGTGTAGACTGGAGCTAAGGCCCTGTGTGGACTGGAGCTAAGGCCCCGTGTAGACTGGAGGTAAGGCTCGGTGTAGACTGGAGCTAAGGCCCCGTGTAGACTGGAGCTAAGGCCCCGTGTAGATTAGAGCTAAGGCTCGGTGTAGACTGGAGCTAAGGCCCCGTGTAGACTGGAGCTAAGGCCCCAGTGTAGACTGGAGCTAAGGCCCCGTGTAGACTGGAGCTAAGGCCCCAGTGTAGACTGGAGCTAAGGCCCCGTGTAGACTGGAGCTAAGGCTCGGTGTAGACTGGAGCTAAGGCCCCGTGTAGACTGGAGCTAAGGCCCCGTGTAGATTGGAGCTAAGGCCCCATGTAGACTGGAGCTAAGGCCACGTGTAGACTGGAGCTAAGGCCCCGTGCAGACTGGAGCTAAGGCCCCGGTGTAGACTGGAGCTAAGGCGCCATGTAGACTGGAGCTAAGGCCAGGTGTAGATTGGAGCTAAGGCTCGGTGTAGACTGGAGCTAAGGCCCCATGTATACTGGAGCTAAGCCCCGGTGTAGACTGGAGCTAAGGCCCTGTGTAGACTAGAGCTAAGGCCCCGTGTAGATTGGAGCTAAGGCTCTGTGTAGACTGGACCTAAGGCCCCGTGTAGACTGGAGCTAAGGCCCAGTGTAGACTGGAGCTAAGGCCCAGTGTAGACGAGAGCTAAGGCCCGGTGTAGATTGGACCTAAGGCTCGGTGTAGACTGCAGCTAAGGCTCGGTGTAGACTGGAGCTAAGGCCCGGTGTAGACTGGAGCTAAGGCTTGTGTAGACTGGAGCTAAGGCCCGGTGTAGACTGGAGCTCAGGCCCCATGTAGACTAGAGCTAAGGCTCGGTGTAGACTGGAGCTAAGGCCCCGTGTAGACTGGAGCTAAGGCCCGGTGTAGACTGGAGCTAAGGCCCGGTGTAGACTGGAGCTAAGGCCCCGGTGTAGACTGGAGCTAAGGCGCCATGTAGACTGGAGCTAAGGCCAGGTGTAGATTGGAGCTAAGGCTCGGTGTAGACTGGAGCTAAGGCCCCATGTATACTGGAGCTAAGCCCCGGTGTAGACTGGAGCTAAGGCCCTGTGTAGACTAGAGCTAAGGCCCCGTGTAGATTGGAGCTAAGGCTCTGTGTAGACTGGACCTAAGGCCCCGTGTAGACTGGAGCTAAGGCCCAGTGTAGACTGGAGCTAAGGCCCAGTGTAGACGAGAGCTAAGGCCCGGTGTAGAATGGACCTAAGGCTCGGTGTAGACTGGAGCTAAGGCCCGGTGTAGACTGGAGCTAAGGCCCGGTGTAGACTGGAGCTCAGGCCCCGTGTAGACTAGAGCTAAGGCCCGGTGTAGATTGGAGCTAAGGCTCGGTGTAGACTGGAGCTAAGGCCCCGTGTAGACTGGAGCTAAACCCCGGTGTAGACTGGAGCTAAGGCCCCGTGTAGACTAGAGCTAAGGCCCCGTGTAGATTGGAGCTAAGGCTCTGTGTAGACTGGACCTAAGGCCCCGTGTAGACTGGAGCTAAGGCCCTGTGTAGACTGGAGCTAAGGCCCAGTGTAGACTGGAGCTAAGGCTTGTGTAGACTGGAGCTAAGGCCCGGTGTAGACTGGAGCTCAGGCCCCGTGTAGACTAGAGCTAAGGCCCGGTGTAGATTGGAGCTAAGGCTCGGTGTAGACTGGAGCTAAGGCCCCGTGTAGACTGAAGCTAAGGCCCGGTGTAGACTGCAGCTAAGGCCCCATGTAGACTGGAGCTAAGGCTCGTGTAGACTGGAGCTAAGGCTCGGTATAGACTGGAGCTAAGGCTCGGTATAGACTGGAGCTAAGGCCCCATGTTGACTGGAGCTAAGGCTCGGTGTAGACTGGAGCTAAGGCCCGGTGTAGACTGGAGCTAAGGCCCCGTGTAGACTGGAGGTAAGGCCCCGTGTAGATTGGAGCCAAGGCCCCGTGCAGACTGGAGCTCAGGCCCCGTGTAGACTGGAGCTAAGGCCCCGTGTAGACTGGAGCTAAGGCCCCGGCGTAGACTGGAGCTAAGGCCCCGTGTAGACTGGAGCTAAGGCCCGGTGTAGACTGGAGCTAAGGCCCGGTGTAGACTGGAGCTAAGGCCCCGGTGTAGACTGGAGCTAAGGCCCCGGTGTAGACTGGAGCTAAGGCCCCGGGTAGACTGGAGCTAAGGCCCCGTGTAGATTGGAGCTAAGGCCCCGTGTAGACTGGAGCTAAGGCCCCGTTAGACTGGAGCTAAGGCCCCGTGTAGACTGGAGTTCAGGCCCCGGTGTAGACTGGAGCTAAGGCCCCGTGTAGACTGGAGCTAAGGCCCCGTGTAGACTGGAGCTAAGGCCCAGTGTAGACTGGAGGTAAGGCCCCGGTGTAGACTGGAGCTAAGGCCCCGTGTAGACTGGAGCTAAGGCCCCGGTGTAGACTGGAGCTAAGGCCCCGTGTAGACTGGAGCTAAGGCCCCGTGTAGACTGGAGCTAAGGCCGGGTGTAGACTGGAGGTAAGGCCCCGGTGTAGACTGGAGCTAAGGCTCGGTGTAGACTGGAGCTAAGGCCCGGTGTAGACTGGAGCTAAGGCCCCGTGTAGACTGGAGCTAAGGCCCCGTGTAGACTGGAGCTAAGGCCCCGTGTAGACTGGAGCTAAGGCCCCGGTGTCGACTGGAGCTAAGGCTCGGTGTAGACTGGAGCTAAGGCCCCGTGTAGACTGGAGCTAAGGCCGGGTGTAGACTGGAGGTAAGGCCCCGGTGTAGACTGGAGCTAAGGCCCCGTGTAGACTGGAGCTAAGGCCCCGGTGTAGACTGGAGCTAAGGCCCCGTGTAGACTGGAGCTAAGGCCCCGTGTAGACTGGAGCTAAGGCCGGGTGTAGACTGGAGGTAAGGCCCCGGTGTAGACTGGAGCTAAGGCTCGGTGTAGATTGGAGCTAAGGCCCCGTGTAGACTGGAGCTAAGGCCCCGTGTAGACTGGAGCTAAGGCCCCGGTGTCGACTGGAGCTAAGGCTCGGTGTAGACTGGAGCTAAGGCCCCGTGTAGACTGGAGCTAAGGCCCCGTGTAGACTGGAGGTAAGGCCCCGTGTAGACTGGAGCTAAGGCCCCGTGTAGACTGGAGCTAAGGCCGGGTGTAGACTGGAGGTAAGGCCCCGGTGTAGACTGGAGCTAAGGCTCGGTGTAGATTGGTGCTAAGGCCCCGTGTAGACTGGAGCTAAGGCCCCGTGTAGACTGGAGCTAAGGCCCCGGTGTCGACTGGAGCTAAGGCTCGGTGTAGACTGGAGCTAAGGCCCCGTGTAGACTGGAGCTAAGGCCCCGTGTAGATTGGAGCTAAGGCCCCATGTAGACTGGAGCTAAAGCTCGGTGTAGATTGGAGCTAAGGCCCCGTGTAGACTGGAGCTAAGGCCCCGTGTAGACTGGAGCTAAGGCCCCGGTGTAGACTGGAGCTAAGGCTCGGTGTAGACTGGAGCTAAGGCCCCGTGTAGACTGGAGCTAAGGCCACGTGTAGACTGGAGCTAAGGCCCCGTGTAGACTGGAGCTAAGGCCCCGTGCAGACTGGAGCTAAGGCCCCGTGCAGACTGGAGCTAAGGCCCCGGTGTAGACTGGAGCTAAGGCCCCGTGTAGATTGGACCTAAGGCTCGGTGTAGACTGGAGCTAAGGCCCCGTGTAGATTGGACCTAAGGCTCGGTGTAGACTGGAGCTAAGGCTCGGTGTAGACTGGAGCTAAGGCCCGGTGTAGACTGGAGCTAAGGCCCGGTGTAGACTGGAGCTAAGACTTGGATAGACTGGAGCTAAGGCCCGGTGTAGACTGGAGCTAAGGCCCCGTGTAGACTAGAGCTAAGGCCCGGTGTAGATTGGAGCTAAGGCTCGGTGTAGATTGGAGCTAAGGCTCGGTGTAGACTGGAGCTAAGGCCCCGTGTAGACTGGAGCTAAGGCCCGATGAAGACTGGAGCTAAGGCCCCATGTAGACTGGAGCTAAGGCTCGTGTAGACTGGAGCTAAGGCTCGGTATAGACTGGAGCTAAGGCCCCATGTAGACTGGAGCTAAGGCTCGGTGTAGACTCGAGCTAAGGCCCCGTGTAGACTGGAGCTAAGTCCCCGTGTAGATTGGAGCTAAGGCCCCGTGTAGACTGGAGCTAAGGCCCCGTTAGACTGGAGCTAAGGCCCCGTGTAGACTGGAGCTAAGGCCCCGTGTAGACTGGTGTAAGGCCCCGGTGTAGACTGGAGCTAAGGCCCCGTGTAGACTGGAGCTAAGGCCACGTGAAGACTGGAGCTAAGGCTCGGTGCAGACTGGAGCTAAGGCCCCGTGTAGACTGGAGGTAATGCCCCGTGTAGATTGGAGCTAAGGCCCCATGTAGACTGGAGCTAAGGCCACGTGTAGACTGGAGCTAAGGCCCCAGTGTAGACTGGAGCTAAGGCCCCGTGCAGACTGGAGCTAAGGCCCGGTGTAGACTGGAGCTAAGGCCCTGTGTAGACTGGAGCTAAGGCCCCGTGTAGACTGGAGCTAAGGCCCCGTGCAGACTGGAGCTAAGGCTCGGTGTAGACTGGAGCTAAGGCCCCATGTAGACTAGAGCTAAGGCCCGGTGTAGATTGGAGCTAAGGCCCAAGGTAGACTGGAGCTAAGGCCCAGTGTAGACTGGAGCTAAGGCCCCGTGTAGACTCGAGCTAAGGCCCCGGTGTAGACTGGAGCTAAGGCCCCGTGTAGATTGGAGCTAAGGCCCCGTGCAGACTGGAGCTAAGGCCCGGTGTAGACTGGAGCTAAGGCCCCATGTAGACTAGAGCTAAGGCCCGGTGTAGATTGGAGCTAAGGCCCAAGGTAGACTGGAGCTAAGGCCCAGTGTAGACTGGAGCTAAGGCCCCGTGTAGACTCGAGCTAAGGCCCCGGTGTAGACTGGAGCTAAGGCCCCGTGTAGATTGGAGCTAAGGCCCCGTGCAGACTGGAGCTAAGGCCCGGTGTAGACTGGAGCTAAGGCCCCATGTAGACTAGAGCTAAGGCCCGGTGTAGATTGGAGCTAAGGCCCTAGGTAGACTGGAGCTAAGGCCCAGTGTAGACTGGAGCTAAGGCCCCGTGTAGACTCGAGCTAAGGCCCCGGTGTAGACTGGAGCTAAGGCCCCGTGTAGATTGGAGCTAAGGCCCCGTGCAGACTGGAGCTAAGGCCCGGTGTAGACTGGAGCTAAGGCCCCATGTAGACTAGAGCTAAGGCCCGGTGTAGATTGGAGCTAAGGCCCAAGGTAGACTGGAGCTAAGGCCCAGTGTAGACTGGAGCTAAGGCCCCGTGTAGACTCGAGCTAAGGCCCCGGTGTAGACTGGAGCTAAGGCCCCGTGTAGATTGGAGCTAAGGCCCCGTGCAGACTGGAGCTAAGGCCCGGTGTAGACTGGAGCTAAGGCCCCATGTAGACTAGAGCTAAGGCCCGGTGTAGATTGGAGCTAAGGCCCTAGGTAGACTGGAGCTAAGGCCCAGTGTAGACTGGAGCTAAGGCCCCGTGTAGACTGGAGCTAAGGCCCCGTGTAGACTGGAGCTAAGGCCCCGTGTAGACTGGAGCTAAGGCCCGGTGTAGACTGGAGCTAAGGCCCGGTGTAGACTGGAGCTATGGCCCCGTGTAGACTGGAGCTAAGGCTCGTGTAGACTGGAGCTAAGGCTCGGTATAGACTGGAGCTAAGGCCCCATGTAGACTGGAGCTAAGGCCCCGTGTAGATTGGAGCTAAGGCTCTGTGTAGACTGGACCTAAGGCCCCGTGTAGACTGGAGCTAAGGCCCTGTGTAGACTGGAGCTAAGGCCCAGTGTAGACGAGAGCTAAGGCCCGGTGTAGATTGGACCTAAGGCTCGGTGTAGACTGCAGCTAAGGCTCGGTGTAGACTGGAGCTAAGGCCCGGTGTAGACTGGAGCTAAGGCTTGTGTAGACTGGAGCTAAGGCCCGGTGTAGACTGGAGCTCAGGCCCCGTGTAGACTAGAGCTAAGGCCCGGTGTAGATTGGAGCTAAGGCTCGGTGTAGACTGGAGCTAAGGCCCCGTGTAGACTGGAGCTAAGGCCCGGTGTAGACTGGAGCTAAGGCCCCATGTAGACTGGAGCTAAGGCTCGTGTAGACTGGAGCTAAGGCTCGGTATAGACTGGAGCTAAGGCTCGGTATAGACTGGAGCTAAGGCCCCATGTAGACTGGAGCTAAGGCTCGGTGTAGACTGGAGCTAAGGCCCGGTGTAGACTGGAGCTAAGGCCCGGTGTAGACTGGAGCTAAGGCCCCGTGTAGACTGGAGGTAAGGCCCCGTGTAGATTGGAGCTAAGGCCCCGTGTAGACTGGAGCTCAGGCCCCGTGTAGACTGGAGCTAAGGCCCCGTGTAGACTGGAGCTAAGGCCCCGGCGTAGACTGGAGCTAAGGCCCCGTGTAGACTGGAGCTAAGGCCCGGTGTAGACTGGAGCTAAGGCCCGGTGTAGACTGGAGCTAAGGCCCCGGTGTAGACTGGAGCTAAGGCCCCGGTGTAGACTGGAGCTAAGGCCCCGGGTAGACTGGAGCTAAGGCCGCGTGTAGATTGGAGCTAAGGCCCCGTGTAGACTGGAGCTAAGGCCCCGTTAGACTGGAGCTAAGGCCCCGTGTAGACTGGAGTTAAGGCCCCGGTGTAGACTGGAGCTAAGGCCCCGTGTAGACTGGAGCTAAGGCCCCGTGTAGACTGGAGCTAAGGCCGGGTGTAGACTGGAGGTAAGGCCCCGGTGTAGACTGGAGCTAAGGCCCCGTGTAGACTGGAGCTAAGGCCCCGGTGTAGACTGGAGCTAAGGCCCCGTGTAGACTGGAGCTAAGGCCCCGTGTAGATTGGAGCCAAGGCCCCGTGTAGACTGGAGCTCAGGCCCCGTGTAGACTCGAGCCAGGGCCCCGTGTAGACTGGAGCTAAGGCCCCGGCGTAGACTGGAGCTAAGGCCCCGTGTAGACTGGAGCTAAGGCCCGGTGTAGACTGGAGCTAAGGCCCGGTGTAGACTGGAGCTAAGGCCCCGGTGTAGACTGGAGCTAAGGCCCCGGTGTAGACTGGAGCTAAGGCCCCGGGTAGACTGGAGCTAAGGCCCCGTGTAGATTGGAGCTAAGGCCCCGTGTAGACTGGAGCTAAGGCCCCGTTAGACTGGAGCTAAGGCCCCGTGTAGACTGGAGTTAAGGCCCCAGTGTAGACTGGAGCTAAGGCCCCGTGTAGACTGGAGCTAAGGCCCCGTGTAGACTGGAGCTAAGGCCGGGTGTAGACTGGAGGTAAGGCCCCGGTGTAGACTGGAGCTAAGGCCCCGTGTAGACTGGAGCTAAGGCCCCGGTGTAGACTGGAGCTAAGGCCCCGTGTAGACTGGAGCTAAGGCCCGGTGTAGACTGGAGCTAAGGCCCGGTGTAGACTGGAGCTAAGGCCCCGTGTAGACTGGAGCTAAGGCTCGTGTAGACTGGAGCTAAGGCTCGGTATAGACTGGAGCTAAGGCCCCATGTAGACTGGAGCTAAGGCTCGGTGTAGACTGGAGCTAAGGCCCGGTGTAGACTGGAGCTAAGGCCCCATGTAGACGAGCTAAGGCTCGGTGTAGACTGGAGCTAAGGCCCTGTGTAGACTGGAGCTAAGGCCCTGGTGTAGACTGGAGCTAAGGCCCCATGTAGACGAGCTAAAGCTCGGTGTAGACTGGAGCTAAGGCCCGGTGTAGACTGGAGCTAAGTCCCCGTGTAGACTGGAGCTAAGGCCCGGTGTAGATTGGAGCTAAGGCCCCGTGTAGACTGGAGCTAAGGCCCCGTGTAGACTGGAGCTAAGGCCCCGTGTAGAGTGGAGCTAAGGCCCCGGGTAGACTGGAGCTAAGGCTCGGTGTAGACTGGAGCTAAGGCTCGGTGTAGACTGGAGCTAAGGCCCCGGTGTAGATTGGAGCTAAGAATCGGTGTCGACTGGAGCTAAGGCCCCGTGTAGACTGGAGCTAAGGCCCTGTGTAGATTGGAGCTAAGGCTTGGTGTAGACTGGAGCTAAGGCCCCGTGTAGACTGGAGCTAAGGCCCCGTGTAGACTGGAGCTAAGGCCCCAGTGTAGACTGGAGCTAAGGCCCCGTGCAGACTGGAGCTAAGGCTCGGTGTAGACTGGAGCTAAGGCCCCGTGTAGACTGGAGCTAAGGCTCGGTGTAGACTGGAGCTAAGGCCCCATGTAGACTAGAGCTAAGGCCCGGTGTAGATTGGAGCTAAGGCCCAAGGTAGACTGGAGCTAAGGCCCAGTGTAGACTGGAGCTAAGGCCCCGTGTAGACTCGAGCTAAGGCCCCGGTGTAGACTGGAGCTAAGGCCCCGTGTAGACTGGAGCTAAGGCCCCGTGCAGACTGGAGCTAAGGCTCGGTGTAGACTGGAGCTAAGGCCCCGTGTAGACTGGAGCTAAGGCTCGGTGTAGACTGGAGCTAAGGCCCCATGTAGACTAGAGCTGAGGCCCGGTGTAGATTGGAGCTAAGGCCCCAGGTAGACTGGAGCTAAGGCCCAGTGTAGACTGGACCTAAGGCCCCGTGTAGACTGGAGCTAAGGCCCCGTGTAGACTGGAGCCAAGGCCCCGTGTAGACTGGAGCTAAGGCTCGGTGTAGACTGGACCTAAGGCCCCGTGTAGACTGGAGCTAAGGCTCGGTGTAGACTGGAGCTAAGGCCCCGGTGTAGACTGGAGCTAAGGCTCGGTGTAGACTGGAGCTAAGGCCCGTGTAGACTGGAGCTAAGGCCCGGTGTGGACTGGAGCTAAGGCCCCGTGTAGACTGGAGCTAAGGCCCGGTGTAGACTGGAGCTAAGGCCCCGTGTAGACTGGAGCTAAGGCCCGGTGTGGACTGGAGCTAAGGCCCCGTGTAGACTGGAGCTAAGGCTCGTGTAGACTGGAGCTAAGGCTCGGTATAGACTGGAGCTAAGGCCCCATGTAGACTGGAGCTAAGGCTCGGTGTAGACTGGAGCTAAGGCCCGGTGTAGACTGGAGCTAAGGCCCCATGTAGACGAGCTAAGGCTCGGTGTAGACTGGAGCTAAGGCCCTGTGTAGACTGGATCTAAGGCCCTGGTGTAGGCTGGAGCTAAGGCCCCATGTAGACGAGCTAAAGCTCGGTGTAGACTGGAGCTAAGGCCCGGTGTAGACTGGAGCTAAGTCCCCGTGTAGACTGGAGCGAAGGCCCGGTGTAGATTGGAGCTAAGGCCCCGTGTAGACTGGAGCTAAGGCCCCGTGTAGATTGGAGCTAAGGCCCCGGGTAGACTGGAGCTAAGGCTCGGTGTAGACTGGAGCTAAGGCTCGGTGTAGACTGGAGCTAAGGCCCCGTGTAGATTGGAGCTAAGAATCGGTGTCGACTGGAGCTAAGGCCCCGTGTAGACTGGAGCTAAGGCCCTGTGTAGATTGGAGCTAAGGCTTGGTGTAGACTGGAGCTAAGGCCCCGTGTAGACTGGAGCTAAGGCCCCGTGTAGACTGGAGCTAAGGCCCCGTGTAGACTGGAGCTAAGGCCCCGTGTAGACTGGAGCTAAGGCCCCGTGTAGATTGGATGCTAAGTGCCAGCATGGACTGGCTTGGAAGTCTGTGGTTCTGACTTTTATTTTTCTCCATTTTATAACTTATTCCTAAAATCTGCAACTCTGGACTTTTTAACTTCTCTTTTTTCTACAAAATGTAACAGAAAAAGCTGTATTCAGGCATCTTTGTGCTCCAAGTGGTTTTGCACTTTTCACATTTGAGTACATGTGACCTTCTCAATGTAATACAGTGATGGTGAGATACAGCACAGAAACAGGCCACCATGTCAACATCACACAAATGTCTCTGAGAAGAGCATGCTACCCTTCTACCTTACCGGCCATATGCAAAGCGACGATCTTTGTGATGATCACCAAAGGTATCCCAAAGTCGAAGAGAAACTGGAACTTCATCAACAACATCTCGCGATCGTTCCAGAACCTTCACAACACAAAGATGGAATAGGATAGAGTAAGGCTACAGAAAGATTTTGGTGTGAAAGTACACAGATCCCTAACAGTGTCAGCACAGGTAGTCAGGGTGGGAAAGATGGCATACAGCACGTGGAGCTTCATTAACGCAGGCAGGGGTAGAATATAGGAGTTGGCAAATCCTGTTCCAACCTGATTACGCCACAGATAAAATCTTGTTTGCAGTTCCAGTCGCCACATTACTGGGAGGATGTGATTGCACTGGAAAGGGTGTAGAGGAGATTCACTGGGGTAACCTCAAGGACATTGCTGCTAGACTGGGTCTGCGGCAGGTGGGGAGTGAACCAACAAGAGGGAAAACCATACTGACCTCATCCTCACCAATCTCTGGCTGCAGATGTATCTGACCATGACAGTATCGGTGAGAGTGACCACCGCACTGTCCTTGTGGAGACAAAGTCCCACCTTCACATTGAGAATACCCTCCATTGTGTTGTGAGGCACTGTCACCCTGCTAAATGGGACAGACTTCAACAGATCTAACAAGAAGGTTCATTTTCAGACATTTCGTCACCATTCCAGGAAACATCTTCAGTGAGCCTCCAGACAAAGCACAGCGGATGATTCCAGCTTTCTATTTATATGTTTGGGTTTCTTTGGGTTGGTGATGTCATTTTCCCTGGTGATGTCATTTCCTATGGTGACGTAATCACCATAGGAACCCCCTGTTCTTTTTCTCAGGGGGTGGTTGATGGGGTCTAACTCGATGTGTTTGTTGAGAGAGTTCCGGTTAGAATGACACGCTTCTAGGAATTCTCGTGCGTGTCTCTGTTTGGCTTGTCCTAGGATGGATGTGTTGTCCCAGTCGGAGTAGTGTCCTTCCTCATCCGTATGTGAGGATACTAGTGAGAGAGGGTAATGTCACTTGTGGCTAGTTGATGTGGTAGCCCACAAAATCACCAACACACTAAAACAGCAGCTAATGAACTTCAAAGACCCTATACAGACAACAAGCAAAACTAATGTCATTTACAAAATATCGTGTAAGGACTGTAACAAACACTACATTAGACAAACAGGCAGAAAATTAGCCACCAGGATACATAATCACCAACTCACCAACTAGTATCCTTACATACGGATGAGGAAGGTCACCATTTTGACTGGGACAACACATCCATCCTAGGACAAGCCAAACAGAGACACGCACGAGAATTCCTAGAAGCATGGCATTCCAACCGGAACTCTCTCAACAAACACATCGAGTTAGACCCCCATCTACCACCCCCTGAGCAAAGGAACAGGAAGTGACATCACCATTGGAAGTGACACCACCCACCCAAAGAAACCCAAACATATAAATAGAAAGCAGGAATAATCAGCAGTGCTTTGTCTGGAGGCCTCACTGAAGATGTTACCTAGTATGGTGACAAATCATCTGGAAATGAACCTCCCAGCTCAGTGAGCAAATCTACATCCAGAACCTCAACCTGAGCTACAAATCTTTTCAAAACTCGCTAAGATCTAGCAACTCAAGACTGGGCATCCATGGGGCACTGTGAGCCACCGACAGCAGCAGAACTGTACTCCAGCACAATCTGTAACCTCATGGCCTGGCATATCCCCCACTCAACCATTACCACCAAGCCAGGGGATCAAGCCTGGAGAGTGCAGGAGGACATGCCAGGAACAGCACCAGGCATACCTGCAGGTGAGGTGTCAGCCTGGTGAAGCTACCAAACAGGACTACTTCGTGCCAAGTAGTAAGTGATAGACAGGAATTTATTACGGGGAACAAGGAAATGGCAGAAGAGTTGAATTGATACTTCAGATCTGTGTTCACTGGGGAAGACACGAGCAATCTCCCTGAGGTAACAGTGGCTGAAGGACCTGAACTGAAGGGAATTTATATTTGCCAGGACTTGGTGTTGGAGAGACTGTTAGGTCTGAAGGCTGATAAGTCCCCGGGGCCTGATGGTCTACATCTCAGAGTACTGAAGGAGGTGGCTCGAGAAATCGTGGATGCATTGGTGATCATTTTCCAATGTTCTATAGATTCAGGATCAGTTCCTGTGGGTTGGAGGGTGGCTAATGTTGTCCCACTTTTTAAGAAAGGAGGGAGAGAAAACAGAGAATTATAGACCAGTTAGTCTGACCTCAGTGGTGGGAAAGATGCTGGAGTCTATTATAAAGGATGAAATTACAACTCATTTGGATAGCGGTTCTGGTACAGTTCCAACACTGGTATCTACCTGACAATGTGGGGAATTGCCCAGGTATGTCCTGTACATAAAAAGCAGGACAAACCCAACCCGGCCAATTACCGCCCAATCAATCTACTCTCCATCCTCAGTAAAGTGATGGAAGGGGTCAGTAACAGAGCTACCAAACAGCACCTGCTCAGTGACGCCCGGTTTGGGTTCCCCCAGGGTCACTCAACTCCTGACCTCATTCCAACCTTGGGTCAAACATGGACAGAAGAGCTGAATTCCAGAGGGAGGGGAGAGTGACAGCCTTTGATATCAAGGCTGCATTTGACTGAGTGTGGCATCAAGGAGCCCGGGCAAAACTGGACTCACTGGGTGTCAGGGTTCAAACACTCCGCTGGTTAGAGTCATACCTGACACAAAGGAAGATGGTTGTGGTTGTGGAGGGTCTGTCATCTCAGCTCCAGGACATCTCTGCAAGGGTTCCTCAGGGTAGTGTCCTAGGCTCAACAATCTTCGGTATCTTCATCAATGACCTTCCCTCCATCATAAGGTCAGAGGTGGGGATGCTCGCTGATGATTGTACAGTGTTCACCACCATTTGCAACTCCTCAGATACTGAAGCAGTCCATGTTCAAATACAACAAGACCTGAACAATATCCAAGGAGAAAGTGAGGTCTGCAGATGCTGGAGATCAAAGTTGAAACTTTATTGCTGGAACAGCACAGCAGGTCAGGCAGCATCCAGGGAACAGGAGATTCGACGTTTCGGGCACAGGCCCTTCTTCAGGAACAATATCGAGGCTGACAAGAGGCAAGTAACATTCGTGCCACACAAATGCTAGGTTATGGCCATCACGAATGAGAGACAATCAAACCACCAGCCCTTGGCATTCAACAGTGTTGCCATCATTGAATCCCCACTACCAAGCTCCTGGGGATTATCATTGACCAGAAACTCAACAGGACTCACCACATAAACACAGAGGTTACAACAGCAGGTCAGAGGCTAGGAATACTGCCATGAGTAACTCACCTCCTGACTCCCTAAAAACCTATCTATCATTTGTCCAAGATGCACTGCAGAAATTCACCACAGATCCTCAGACAGCACCTTCCAAACCCACAACCACTTCCACCTAAAAGGACAATAGCAGCAGATACATGGAATGCCATCAGCTGTAAGTTCCCCGCCAAGACCCTCATCATCCTGACTTAGAAATATAACACCGTTCACAATCCTGGAATTCCCTCCCTTACAGCATTGTGGGTCAACCAACAGCACATGGACTGCAGCGATTCAAGAAGGGGCAACTAGGGACGGGGTCATAAATACTGGGCCCAGCCAGCGACACTCACATCCCACAAAATTAATAAAAACAAATTCTCAACAAACAAGAGGTTGAAAGGTTACCAGGGATCGTTAGGAAAGTGGAGTTGAGGTGACAAAGGGAGATAGTGAAATGAACCCAAGCTGCTGGAAAAAGCCAGGGAGGAAATCACACACTTTCCAATCTTCAGCTGATACAGGTGTGGTGCCAGAGGACTGCGAATGCTCTACCTTTGTTCAGAAAGGGAGTGAGGAACAGATGAGTAAATATTGGCGAGATAATCTAACCTTAGTCATAGGCATGTAATGAGAGGGGATGGGTAAATGAAGATTAGTCAAGGTCATGTCTAATTAACTTGGTTGATTTTTGTCAGAAGGTACAAACATACGAATCAGATGTAGACAAAGGCTATTCAGCCCATTGAGCCTGCTCTGGAATAAAGGGTCTCTCCCAAAGAGAGCTGACACCATTGTGAGGCTGGAGGTGTGTGCACTGTCACACCCCAATATTAGCATTTCACAGGTCACAACATCTCAGTTCCCAAGGTAACCAATAATGCGTCTTAGCTATATCAGATTTTCAATAAAAACATCTATGAACCTTAATAAACACAAATTATTGGTTTATTATCAAAACAAAATTCATTCAACAAAGGGAGAATAACTGGTTAACATCAAAGTCAATAAAAGAGAAGTATAAATGCTTAAACCACTCTCTGGGATAGTTCCCTTGGAATCAAGTCCCTTATCCCTGCAGTCATCACAGATTCCCCACTATCCCTGTCCTTTAGACCCAGGTTGTGGAAAGCACACACCAGGTTTCAGAACTGAACATGAATTACGTTTTCTTTCTAAATTGATAGGTACTAATTACAGGTAAAAGAAACTGTGAACCGACAGCAAAGAACTCTACTAATAAAAACTCTAACCTCCTTTTAAACTCCCCCCAAAGCGCAGACAAATACAGACAGGAACAGAGAGAAAAATAAACTGCCATTTTTCAAGCTTAAGGTGATTTCCACTGTAGAGGAGAGAACAGATGTGGTTCTGGCAGGGGTCTAATGGCTCTTTTTCTCTCAAATGTTCACTTTGACAAGCTGTTCCTGCCCTGGAAAGCTAATCACAGAGCAGTCAGCAGGCAGTGAGCCGCAGCATTGCTGAGTGGGCACCTCTCCACAGACCAATCAACTACATGTTGCCAGCCAAATCTCCCATGAATCTAATTCATCTGTAACTAGATTTCCCCCACTGACTGACCCAATAGTTCTCTGAAAAGGTTCACTCTCTGGAAAAAGAAACACTTTGGCCGATGGGTTATTCTTGAAGGCAAAAGGCTAAAGCATAGAATATTCTGGACCCTATCGGTTGCTCTGATATTCAGCACGTGTGGTCAAGCCACTAATCATGCAAATGTTGACAATGGAGTCTCACAGTCACAGCTTCTCAGAAAATACTATTGAAAGATAGTTCCCATCACTCCTTCAAAAGAATGAATAAGTTTCACCATGAAACTTCCTTGTCAGTGGAGTCGCAGGTAGATAGGATAGTGAAGAAGGCGTTTGTTATGCTTTCCTTTATTGGTCAGAGTATTGAGTACAGGAGTTGGGAGGTCATGTTGCGGCTGTACAGGACATTGGTTAGGTCACTGTTGGAATATTGCGTGCAATTCTGGTCTCCTTCCTATCGGAAAGATGTCGTGAAACCTGAAAGGGTTCAGAAAAGATTTACAAGGATGTTGCCAGGGTTGGAGGATCTGAGCTACAGGGTGAGGCTGAACAGGCTGGGGTTGTTTTACCTGGAGCGTCGGAGGCTGAGGGGTGACCTTATAGAGGTTTACAAAATTATGAGGGGCATGGATTGGATAAATAGACAAAGTCTTTTCCCTGGGATCGGGGAGTCCAGAACTAGAGGGCATAGGCTTAGGGTGAGAGGGGAAAGATATAAAAGAGACCTAAGGGGCAACATTTTCACTCAGAGGGTGGTATGTGTATGGAATGAGATGCCAGAGGATGTGGTGGAGGCTGGTACAATTGCAACATTTAAGAGGCATTTGGATGGGTATATGAATAGGAAGGGTTTGGAGGGATATGGGCCAGGTGCTGGCAGGTGGGACTAGATTGGGTTGGGATATCTGGTCGGCATGGACGGGTTGGACCGAAGGGTCTATTTCCGTGCTGTATATCTCTATGACTCTATAACATCCAGGTTCAGGACTGCAGACGCTGGAGATCAGAATCGAGAGCATGGTGCTGGAAAAGCACAGCAGGTCAGGCAGCATCCGAGGAGCAGGAGAGTCGATGTTTCAGGCATAGCCCTTCATCAGGAATGAACAGGAATGATAAATGGACCTCTCTAACTTTAAGTAATGCGATCTTGCTAATGTTGATCTTCTCTAGTGCACAGGAAGACACAATTAAGGGAACATAATGAAAGGTGTTGAGGGAGTGAGGGCCTTCGGAGTGCATCTGCACAGGGTCTTCAAGGTAACATGACCGGTTGACCAGATGGTTAAGGAGGAAAATGGAAACCTTTCCTTGATTAGTTGAAGTATAGGATAGAAGAGGAAAGAGATTCTGCTGGAATGATATAAATAATTAACAAGGCTGCTAGTTCAGTTCTGTGTGAAGTTTGAGTCTCTTTATTATTCCACTGGATAAGAGGAAGAGATTTATGAGGATGCTGTCAGATTGGAAAAATGCAGCTGTGAAGAAAGATTGGATAGGCTGGGTGTTCTCCCTATACCAGAGCAGACTGAGGGGAGATTTAATCAGAAGTCTGAATGCAGTTCCAACAATCTGCCCCCTGCTGACCATAATTATTTTGACTTTGACAATGGCAGGCTGGTACAAAGTTTGAAGCCAGATGAGATACACGGTGAGCTGATTTGATTTTGATTGGATTTATTATTGTCATATGAACTGAAACATATTGTTTTGCATCAAATCATACCTTACATAAGTACATCAGAGAAACAGAACATAGTGTTACAGCTGGAAAAAAGGTACAGACAATGTTCAGCTCTAATATGTGAGAGATCCGTTTCTAATTCTGATCACAGCAGCAAAGAATCTGTTTGGATCTGATTTTAAACTTTTGTATCTTCTGAATAAACAAGGAATAGCAGGATATGGACCACGTGAAGACAAAAAATTTTTAGTTTAGGAAGGCATCATGTGTTGGAAGTTAAAAATCCCACAACACCAGGTTATAGTCTGACAGGTTTATTTGGAAGCACACCAGCTTTCGGAGTGACGCTCCATCGTCAGGATCAGCAGCATCAACCTCCTGATGAAGGAGCAGCGCTCGGAAAGCTAGTGTTTCCAGAGAAACCTGTTGGACTATAACCTGGTGTTGTGCGATTTTTAACTTTGTCCACCCCAGTCCAACACCAGCGTCTCCACATCATGTATTGCTGAATTCTCGGTAGACGAAGGGCCTGTTCTTGTTCATTGTGCCTGCCTTCCATCTCTATATTTGACATTATTTCCTTTCTAGTTATTTGCATCCTTTCTATGGGGAGGTAATGACCTAGTAGTATTATCACAAGCCCATTAATCCAGAGACCCAGATAAACTCCAAGGACCCGGGTTCAAATCCTGCCATGACAGATCGTGGAATTTTAATTTAGTAAATATCTGGAGTTAGTAGTCTGAAGATGACTGTTGTCAATTGTCAGGAGAAACCCATTTGGTTCACTCATGCCCTTCAGGGAAAGAAACTGCCATCCTTACCTGGTCTGGGCCTACACATAACTCCAGACCCACAGCAATGGAGTTGACTCTTAACTGCCCTCTGGGCAATCAGGGATGGGTAATAAATATTGGCCTAGCTTGTAAGGCCCTCATCTCATTAATGAATTTTAAAAGTATCTGTTCAATTCATCTGCCATCTCTTCACTTGCTAATACTAATTCACCTGGTGGGGAGGCGATGACTGAGTGGTATTATCACTAGACCATTAGTACATCGACCCAGGAAACATTCTGATCCTGTATTTGAATCTTGCCAATGTGCCTAGTCCCACATTCCTGCTCTAGGCCAATAGCATTGACATTCCAGATACTTATTAGCCTCTGGGTGAAACACATTTTAATTCTGCCCTGTTGGTATTGACCCTTTGATGAAGGGGACCAGCTACTTTCTATCCCCCCTGTCCATGCTCCTCATAATCTTATCCACCTCAATTACCCCCCCCAACCATCTCTGCCCCAAAGAACACCAGCCTCCCTTCATCGCTGAAATGTTCCATCCCAGACAATATCCTGGTGAATCTCCCTCTGTACCCCCTCCAGTACAATCCCATCCGCCCTACCGCGTGGGGACCAGAACTGCCCACAGTCCTCCAGCTGTGGCCTCACCAACATCACTGCCCTGCTCTGATCATCCATCTCTCACTGAGAAAGGCAAGCCTCCAGTATTCCTTTCGAATTACCCTATTAAATGTTGGTGGACTAATAATTCAGGTAATGTTATAGAGTCATGGAAACAGACCCTTCAGTCCAACCCGTCCATGCTGACCAGATATCAGCCTCCTCCACATCCTCTGGCAGCTCATTCCATACACGTACCACCCTCTGAGTGAAAAAGTTGCCCCTTAGGTCTCTTTTATATCTTTCCCCTCTCACCCTAAACCTATGCTCTCTAGTTCTGGACTCCCCGATCCCAGGGAAAAGACTTTGTCTATTTCTCCTATCCATGCCCCTCATAATTTTGTAAACCTCTATAAGGTCACCCCTCAGCCTCCGACGCTCCAGGGAAAACAGCCCCAGCCTGTTCAGCCTCGTCCCAAAAACCTATCTGGTTCAACAAATACAGCCAGCAACAGCCTTACCTCACGAATGAAAACAAAACCTGCCCTGCCCACAATGTTCAGGGATCCCTGGTCAAGTAGCCCATGATTTTTCTCACCCTCCAAGATATTGTGGATTTGGAATATAAGGATTTAAATTCTGTTGCTTGCAAGCATAAAGGAAATATATATGGGCTGACACCTGTGACGAAGAACATGAGTTACATTAAGAGATTAGAGAAACTAGGATTGTTTTCCTTCCATAAGGTATTATTAGTACAGAATATAATTAATATAATTACTCGCCACTTATATAAAATATCTTCTTCAAATGTACTGGTATTTTGTTAGAGGGAGGAACTCTTTGCTCTGTCAAATGGGTTTATACACTTCACACCAACTGACAAGGGAACTCCACAGCAAGTTAGAAGACATTACTTCATGCAGAAGGTAGTTAAGATCAGGAACACATTGTCAAATTGGTACTGGAATAAAAGGAGCTTTCATAAGGGTTTGTAGAAGTGTAGGCAGAAAGCTGGACTACAGGACTAATCACACAACTCCTTCAGAAAGCCAGCATAGGCAGGTTGGGCTGCATGGTCTCCTTTTGGGTTGTATGAATCTATGGTAATATAAGACACCCTGGCCTGCAGTATTCAGCAACAGAGTCTGACTTACCTCCTGGCAGACCCGATACTGGTCAATTGCCCAAACAGTGGGCACATGTGTAGCTAGCAGCTGGTACTGGCTTAAGGTGGCATTACAGGCTCTGGCACAAATCAGCCTTGTCTTTCCCACTGCATTGTCTCCAACTACGACACATTTAATTGTTTCTACGTTCGGTCGCTCGTAGTCTACATCGATGTCCATTACTGTAAATACAAAGCAGAAACAGTCATTTAGTGAACATCAAACTGTCTCCCACCGACTGTCTCCACTGCACCCTGAGTTCCACCCTTTGATCCCACTCTTATTAACTGGGCTCGTGTGTGGTTTCTGCTTCTCTGATCAACATTAAAGTATGATCTAATTCAGGCTGGAGGGACGAAGGTAAAACATGAGAAAATACAGGAGAGAAACCAGCCTCAATGTAACAGCAAACAAACACAACCGCAGGAGTGGAGACAAACAGTGAATAGGGTGGAGACAATATTACAGAAACCACTGGAAAAGGAGTGGAAGGAATCAGCTTTCAGCCAGTACTCCAGGGAGCATGAAAGGGAGAGGGTGGGGGAGAGAGGGAGAGAGAGGGAAAGAGAGGCAGGCAGAGACACACAGACAGACAGACAGACAGACAGAGACAGATAGAGACACACAGACAGACAGAGACATACAAACAGAGACAGACAGAGACAGACAGACACACAGACAGACAGAGACACACAGGCAGACAAACAGACAGAGACACAGACAAACAAACAGGCAGACAGGCAGAGACACACAGGCAGACAAACAGAGACAGACAGAGACAGACAGACAAACAGAGACACATAGACAGAGACACACAGACAGACAAACAGAGACAGACAGATAGACAAACAGAGACACACAGACAGAGATAGACACACACAGACATTCACACACACAGAGACACACAACCACAGACACACACATACACATACACAGAGACACACAACCACAGACACACACTGACACACAGAGACATACACAGGCACACTGACACACACATACACACACAACCACAGACACACACATACATTCACACACACAGAGACACACAACCACAGACACACACAGACACACACTGACACACACAGAGACATACACAGACACACTGACATACACATGCACAGACACACAGACACGCACACACACACAGACACACACACAGACATACACAGACACACACAGACACACACACAGACACACACACAGACACACTGACACACACATACACTGACACACACACACAGACACACACAGACACACACATACACAGACACACACACAGACATACACAGACACACTGACACACACATACACAGACATACACAGACACACTGACACACACATACACAGACACACACACAGACATAGACAGACACACTGACACACACATACACAGACACACTGACACACACATACACAGACACACACAACCACAGACACACACACAGACACACACAACCACACACAGACACACTGACACACACATACACAGACACACACACAGACAAACACAGACACACTGACACACACATACACAGACACACACAACCACAGACAGACACACTGACACACACATACACAGACACACACACACAGGCACACTGACACACACATACACTGACACAGACACACACATAGACACACTGACACACACATACACAGACACATACGCACATACAGACACACACAGACACACACACAGGCATACACAGACACACACACACAGGCACACTGACACACACATACACAGACACACTGACACACACATACACTCACAACCACAGACACACACACAGACACACACAACCACACACAGACACACTGACACACACATACACAGACACACACACAGGCACACTGACACACACATACACAGACACACACTGACACACACACAGACACACACACACAGAGACACACACTGACACACACAACCAG